>NW_017100094.1:137030-170240 GCF_001412225.1 Nicrophorus vespilloides | reverse complement strand
GGGGTCGGTGGAGCGAGGGCGGGCGGTCGTCATCAACCCCCGCCGGTGTGATATCTGCATCAATTAGCACCCGCTTGGCCGTCCGTCATCAGATATATCGCGCCTGCACCCACACAAATATACCACCCCCGCTTGCAAAACCCATTCCTATTCCTCCTTCTCCTCCGTCCCTCGCTTTACGATCAAAACCCTGCTCAACCCATTCCCATATTACTATACCTCTTCCTCTTCAGTCCTCTGCATCCTCCCCCACACTATCCTCATCTACCACAATCCATAACCCAGACCCCTTTGAATCATCCAAATGTTGATTCTTAACACCCTTCCAAATTGGCCAGCACAAACAAAAGAAGCATGTGAAGTAATCCGATTGTCATGGAGAAAGACCTAATGTCGATAGCCAATTGTAATTGCTCAACTGTTTATTCTATTCTATAGATTGTAGAATACGCATCAATATTCTTTTTTCGTCTATTATTTTTCAAGTATATATTATAACTTTCTTCTATTCTCAATTATTATAGAAAATACAATTTAAAAATAATAAGGGCCTAATGATAATTCCAATTATTCATAATATCTATGGAACATCTTTAGAAGATACTGGTATGACAAATTCATAAAAGATGGAAATTGGTAATTTTATAAATATTTTTATTATTATCTAATAGAAACTAATTTCTGACAAACCTCAACTTCAAATAAATTTTCATAAAAATAGGAAACGGGAAATAAATTAATTTAATAAAAATTGTTAATAGAATATTACAATGAAATATTATAATAAAGTGATACATTTTCGCAATTGTAAACTTTATTACTTCAACAACTTGTACTTCTAGATTTTGTAATATTCCAAACATTCATTCATTATGATTATGATACTTTTCTTCATTTATAAATAAATCTGCTTTTGAAAATACCTATTTAATTGATATATTTATTTATATTGATACTATCAAGTTTTTATTTGATTTTATTTAAAATAGTAGTAGTAGTATTCCAAAACTTGATACTTAATATGTGTTATATAATGCAAATAAAATAAGGAACTTCAGTGTTATTATTACTGCTTAATCCAATTGTAAGCATCTACTCCCATTATTAGTGTACACTAATTGCATGCAGTCGTAAAATCTATCCAATTTGGTAAAATATCAGATAAGCGAATTGCGGCCATGTTCTGCTTCGACTGCATTTGTAATTGCTTTTAAAAAGGGAAATTGTGTTGGAATTTATATAAAAAACATAATTATATTTAAGCATAGGAAAGTCAGAGAATTTAATATGATTTAAAATTCTCCTAAATAATAATATAAATCGGTTGATTCAACTTAAACTATTCCTATCAAGTTTAAGTCGAAAATTAGTTGCATTAATTAACTGTAATACATTTTTATTTTAGGTAAAGATATTTCTTATTTCCAGTTTTTAAATTTAAATTAGAATTAATTTGTTCAAAAAGGCATAAAATTGAGATAATAATATTCACATAAAATTGTAGTACACTCTAATTCTTTTCCAATTGGTATTGTATATAATCATTAGTTTTTATTGAGATGAAACAAAATACACATGTTGTAAGTATATTCCTTGTTGATCTTCCTTTAGCAGTAGGTCAATAAACAAAAGTAGCAAGTTACAATTGACTATTTGTTGTTCCTCAAATAGTCAATTGTGAAATGTATTGTTAAAATCGGGCGATTGTAGGAGAAAAACATAGCGCAAAGGTAAAGACTAATATAAATTAAAAAGTCGTTTTAATTTTGTATAGAGGTTGATCGGTTTATCGACAGCCATTAATTAAGAGGCAAAGTTTTCCCTGTAATAAGTGGGTGGGCCGTTTCCGATATAAGCGTGGAATAACGACCGATAAAAAAAAGGAGAGCGTGGAACACAACGAGCGGCTGCACGGACAATTTGTCAGTTTCAGAGGGTGAATGGCGATGGCTAGGGCGAAGGCTGTGGGTGATGATGGAGAGGGGTGTAGCGGAACGTCGGGGGGCGGTGGTTGCTGCTGCTTTTCTGCACATGCAAACTTTAATCGGGCGGCACCCCCGTGTTGTAGTCGCGCGGCCGACGACGGTTCCGTCGCGCGCCCGAAACAATTAAAGGCCGCCCTCAGACCTTAATTAGAGCACATCATCAAGATTTTAATCTGCCGCCACCCTTCTCTTCCTTCTTGATCTCACGTCATTCCGCATTCTTCGTTCGCCGCAAACACACTTAACTATGTTGAAGAACCAACGCATGGCTCATCTCAACTATTAATACCACTCCAATATTTAAACCCTTTCAGCGCAACAAACATCAGCTTGCTCACTTTTAGAAAGAATAATGGAAAACAATTTTTCCTTAGACAGTGAACATATTAAAAATAAAACAAATTTAATACCGGCTGGCTTCAATCGGATGCTTGATGTTTCACACCATACGTAAATTAAAACAATAACTTTTCAAACTGCACTCAATCCTTGAATATACAAGTATTTAACATTGTCAATAATCAATAACTTTATATATTTACTATTTAAAATCTAATATTAATGCATTACATCTTCAATATTATTTGATATAACAAATAGGAAATTGAAGTGAACAATACCAAATCAAAGCATGTCAGATTTACATTCATTTAGTATTAATAATGAAATATTTTACATCTTCACAAATACAAGTTTTAATAAAATATATATTTTACGAAACTCACAGGAAAATGACAAAAACAAATTATTAATTTATTCAATAGCATTAAAACCCATTTGGCTCTGTAAATAAGCGAAAACTCGGACCTACTGGCATGAAATAAATGATTCATTTTTGGAATAATATTAAAATCCATTTGGACGTATGGTATTTATCTGTAATGTACATATTAAAACCATTCATCGACTCTAAGCCAATGTTGTAGACTTTAGTAAAAATGGTAAATTATTATCAACAAAATATACAGTCATCTTTTAGTCTAAACTATTAAACAGTTTTATATAGATTTAAAAAATCTTATAAACTAGCATTTAAACAAGCAATGCCTCTAATTTAGTCCTTGATATAGACTAAACAATATTAATACTTACTATTACTCAATTTTCTTAAAACTCTATCAAACAGTTTTCACTTATTCTACTTTCCCAGTAGTTTGCGGCATTCTACAAATTGACTAGTCATTAAAATTGAATTACGAATTATACACTTTAATTTTCTAATTTTTTTAATGAATAGTTTGTAAATAAAATCTGATCTAAGAAAATTTTTAGTTGTTTCATAATTCTTTGGTCATCAACCGTTTTTGCTGTTTAACTTACATTAAGATATGAAATGTATAACATATGAATTGGGACAAAATAAAAAAGGTATATATTTTTTTATGTCAAATTAATTGTCCAAATTTCATGCATACGAATTGATCCGCTTTATTAGATAATGAGCGATGGGATGTGAGTCCGAATATATATATATATATATGTACGTATATATATATATTCTGCGTCAAAGCCCACGCCATGATCCAGTGTTGGCGGTTAAAGTGTTGCGGGGGTGGTGGAGGGAGAGCGTTCAGGGGGTGTGGGTAGGCGCTATAACTCGTGCCAGCACGCCGCCGGAGGGTGATAATGAGTGTCGTGTGCAGCGTGACAGACGGATGAAGAAATCAGGCGGCTGGGGCGGCTAGGGCTGCGAGCATAGCACGCTAACGCTCTGCGCTCTCGCTTCCGTGCTATATGCTATATAGCTATGTACTTATAGCATCGAGAGTGGGATGGGGCGGCACGGCTATTACGGTTGCCACCGCTCGCAGAGAGCGTTCGTTCAGGCTGCGGGGAGCCGGGATATGGGGTGGTGGCGACGGCGGTAGCGGCGGCGTCGGTGGGCGGCAGTGGGTGGCTGTGGCGTGGCGCGCCGCCGACGGGTTAGGGGAGGCGGTAATCAGACGGGGGTTCGTAGGATCCGGTGTGGGGGTGGTAGTGGTGGTTGTGGGGGTCTTTTGGTGGCGGTTGTTCAGGACGCCCGTTCAACTGCGCCGCGACGCTCGCTCGCTCACTCGCTTATTCTGCCGCTCGTTCGCCCGCTCTGTTTGACCTGCCGCCTCCGTTGCCGCCACGTGCACCTCGGTTATATTTCGTTTCGACTCTTCGCTGGTAGAGCGCTGATGGAATTTCGCAATTAAACCAATTCGCATCTCATGACGGCCGACTTTTAAAAGCATTTTTATTATCAAAATCCATTATCGTTTCCACAACAAAAACAACCGAAAAAAGGGCAACATATATAACATATCACACATCCTAACACACGAGAGAGAAAATTCACCATAATTAAAATACTCTCATTTTTTTTGTGCTCCTCTCACTTTGTTTGTTTATGATTAACCCCTTCTAACACTCATATTTGAAATACAAGATATAGCAAGAGCTCTAATCATCCGCAAAACTATTTTCATCATTTAAATTTAAAGTTATTGCCAGCATTCATTAATATTATTTATTCTTATTATTTGTAATTAAAATTTACGTTTCTAATATGAGCCTCAAAAATATTCGCAATTATTTATAAACAAATGTGAAAAAGCGCATATTTAAACATTATTAGCTATTGTTTGTGAATGTTATTTCCAGTATTTTTTGTAATATATTTTTATCATTTTATGCAAATAACATTGTTTCTAATTATTTGCTTATATTTATTAATGCCCTATAAGAGTAGTGTTCATCAAAGAAAAAAAATCGTTTGATACATTACAAATGTACGCTAGAGACATGAAAAGCATACGAACAAATATTAATGGCGAATGTTCGTGTTTGTTTGCTAATGTTCAGAGGCTAGTCAGTTTGAGTTTTTACAAATTTCGTGTCTACATATCAGCTTCAATTATTCGATAACTCGATTCTGTTTATAAATATTTGCGATAGTTTGAATTGTGCTAAATTTTCAGTGAAAAAGACATGTAAAAGCAATGCTTATAAACATTGTAGACAATAATTGTGGATATTGTTGTAATACGTATTTTGTATTTACTAACTGCAATAAAGATGTTTTATTATTATTAATTTTAATATTGAAAATTTAAAATCGCATAAATTGAATTATTACTGAATATATGTTAAAATGATGAACATAACATAAAATATATGCTAATATTTACTATTAAAAAAAATAAATAGTTATCATAATAATTTAACTTAATATAATATTAAAAAATGCAAAGTATTATACATTAAAATCAATTTACCTTGCGCATCCACCATTTAATAAAACATATGAATCTCGATTTTTCTAGTGACAAAATATGAAACATTTATTGCAATAAACATAAAATTATGTAAGTTAAATTTAAGTTTAATATAATTTAAAAAATATTTAGTTACACCTTTTATATGTACGCTATATGTGTAAAAAATGTTAACAGTAATCTTAAATCGATTTCTTGCTTTTTGTAATAATACGTAAGAATTAGAATGATATAAAAATAATGGTTCGGAGATTTATGTTAATCAGACTTATTTTTTTTTACAAATATCTTTACACTTTCCAAATTCTATTAAATTTTCTAAATATTTGTAACGAATCTTCTTTGGTAGAGTTGAATATTTCCGCGTTAATAAGAGATTGTCATTAAATTTTCAAATAATCAAAAATCATTTCGATTTAAAACAGATGTAAACAAGAGCAAAATCAAAATATAACTTGAACTTCAACGATTCACATTTTTCCTAGTATATATAAAGAAAACAACACTTATATTGACACAATTTTACGTTTCATTTTATATTTATTTAGAAAACACAATTTTTTTATCAAAAATAAAAACTGAACGAATT
The DNA here is from genome assembly GCF_001412225.1 of Nicrophorus vespilloides. Classification (NCBI taxonomy): domain Eukaryota; kingdom Metazoa; phylum Arthropoda; class Insecta; order Coleoptera; family Silphidae; genus Nicrophorus; species Nicrophorus vespilloides. The sequence goes on along the minus strand of NW_017100094.1, from coordinate 164,424 downwards.
GGTTTGTTTTGTGCACGATTTATTGTTATATAATGCAGCCAAAACGCAAAACTATAAAGTTTATTATCGCTTTACATTTTTTTTAATACAAAATTCATATTTAAACTTAAATACATTATACATTATAAATTGTAAAATAGATACTCAAGATTTTCTCAATTGTTTTTTTGTTTTATTTATTTAGAAATTTGTATTGCCTTCAATAAAAGTGATTAAAACTTATATATACACCTATCCCCCGATTTATACGTGTAACTTTTTGAAACCGTGTAAATCGAAAAATATGCAAAATGCATAGGATCGGCTATGTTCAACTTTTATTTTTTAATTTATTTTAAATCGCGTAAAAGTGAAAACGTGTAAAGAAAGTACCGTGTAATACGATGGATAGGTGTACAATCTTATTATTTCAACAAGTAACTTTGATATAAATGCTATATGTTATTTATATCATATATTGAGATAATGAAATATGTACTGGGGATTTATTTTTGAAAATATAATGTTATTTAATTAAAGATATTATAAAAGTTCTATTGAACAATAGACGTGGCTCGCTTGATTTATAAATAAATTTTAAACTTGGTATAGATAATAAAAATTTGAAGCTGTATGTGTGTGTGTGTGTCATAGAAAATAAAAGAAGTCTTTGCCAAAATGCGTCAGTTACGCAACCAAAATATTTTCGGTGAGGAGGAATATATTTTGACGACATATAAACGTGGTGGCGGCGAGCTGGCGTCCGGGCGCGCGTGCCGTCTATCGACGCCCATCCTGCTGAAAACTGCGAGAGCTACTCTAATCCTGGACCAACGACAACACCTCGAAATACCTAAAACAGACCGACACAAAAGTTCAGCGTCCGATTTTTCTCATCACGATAAACCCAAAAACTGTCAACGTCAATTAATAGTTCGTGCGGAAAACGGTTTCACAGCCGCTGAAAATCCGGTTGGTTTTCAGCTCGGTTCTCTCGCCGATCCAAGTAACTGCACTGAGAGATGGGAGATAGAGGGTCGCGTGATTCCGAGTGAGACGGGATGTGTGGAAGAATTAGTGGGCACGCGAACTGAAAAATACGCGACCGCCGGCTGGCTTTTCTGCGGAGGTGTTTTACAGAAATATGCTGCTTTTAGCGTATAACTTCTGAAGCGGCGACGGCTCCCGAATGCGCGACAAACTAAAGTTCGCTCGCAGTTTTTTAGCCCTTAAATCCCTTTGGCAAAAACCGCACAAAACCGCGTTATTAGGGCGGCCACAGCCGCACATTCAAATTTTTATTCGCGCACATAACTTTTTTATGGGTTTCTTTCTAATTGTCCTGAAGTATTTAGAATCGCTTAGAATCATTGCTATTTCTTAGCACATAGACAAAGTCTATTAATTTCCAATTACTTCCATATATCAAATGGTTGTATTCATTATTGAATATTTCATTGAATGCTCTCATTTTAGGTATTTCTCAAAATATTTTGTATGTATTGTTATATACTGTTTTAAGACAGATTTTTTTTATCATAATATTTAATGCGTTTATATAAGAAAATAAAATCTTTCGAAACGCTCGTTACCACCTTACTCTTAGTCCAAGTAATATTAATGCGCCAGCATAAAATAGCGTCACCGGTAAGTACGGCTTGGATCTATATATATATACATACACATATATATATCAAGATTTTTTATGACCCATTCGCACTTGCTATACTCGGAACATATGACCGATAAAATTTAAGATCTTCATATAAAACGGCATTATAGTTATCGTCCGTAATGGGAATATTATGTAAGGCGCGTCAGTTAGTCAGTAGCCGGCCGCAAGGGAAAAACTTGCGAGCTTTCGCAAAAACAACGCGTTCGAAAACAGAATCACTGAACCATTAATCAATGGGAGGATCAGTCGAAGTAGCAACAAATAAAAAGAACTCACTTTACCTTAGGATTAGTATTGGAGGATTATCTAATAATTGGTCTTCAAGGAGGTTCTTCAACAGCGTGTATTTTGCGAATTTATTAGACATGCTAATATGGTTTTTAAAATCCGGTTTCTGAAAAGCGGTTTTTTGAAGAAATTTATATAATTCGAAAACCGGATTTTTCCAACTTAAAACACGGTTTTTGAACGTAGACTTGAAATATAAAAATAAATTAATTATTTGATTAAAAACATAAAAAAATACACAAAATCTCGTCTGGCTTAAAATGGGAATATTTTTAAATACTAAGTTTCAGGAAACAAACAGAAAATCAGGAAGGAATTAAGTCTCATTATTGACTGCCTAACAATAACTTTAGAAAATGCTATGGAAACATTAACTCATAAATATTTTCAAGAACCTGAAAAAGTGACTTCGTCCTTCCCTAAAACACTGAAAATAGTAGAGAGAGATTATTTCCTTTTTAACATCATCATCTGAGAAAGAAAGAATAAATTAATATGTTATAGTAATTTATTATTATTCGTTTATATATATATATAGTTTTCCATTAGGTAAATTTTATTTTGTTGTAGTTTTATGTAATATTCTTATTTTTTTAAATTTAATTCGTGAGAAAAAGAAAATAAGAAATTATTTCTGTTGTTGTTGTTGTCTACCAAAAATTTAAACATTCTACCGATGCACGTTACTTAAGTAATTTATCAAGTAAATACACGATATGCGATGTTTCTTGATATGTGAAATGTAGAATTATATAAGACATCAAATCAAATCCATTTCATTCGAATAGTTCATTTATCAAAATAGCATTCCTTTTACACATTGTTTTACTTAAGTAATCAGCAAAATATTAAGTACCCTCTGGATGTGCGTTAAATGACAAGTAATGTATCAAATAATAGGAAGTAAAAATGAGCTTTTTTCGTTACATGGCTTTAGTGAGCCATATCTCACGATGTATAAGTTGCATCTTGTCATTCTATAGTACGACTTAAAGGCGACATAACGCTTTAAAAAATGTTCTCTGACAGTTTTGTGTTTAGTGAATCCAGTTGTGTTTTAGTGCGATCCAAAATGGAGGTAAAAAAAGAGAAAATTCGATACATTCTTCAGTACCACTACGACCAAGGGGAAAAGCGGAGGAGGCGACCAAAGAAAATGTGTGTTGTTTATAGACCCAATACAGTATTGAATGTAACAGCAAAGCTCGCGGGACAAAAGGCTTACAACTTTTTACTTTACCTAATATTTAAATAATATACGATGTGTTGCATTTACTTAAAAATGTGTTTGAGATTGAAATTATAGGTTTATTGGTGAATCGAATCATTTCCATTCCAAATGGCTCATCTATCTCTCACACGTTACTTTACTTTCATTGTATGCAAAACATTAAGCACCCTATGGATGATATTTCCGATTTTCACTTTATACTTATCTTTTTTTTTAATGGGATGTGATTTCCATTGAATTTGCAACCGGCGACGCCAACGACGACGCCTCGACTTTGTGCTCTATTCCCTTTAGTTTAGGCGCCGTGACGTCATCCGTTTGCATGCTTAATTATTCAGGCGAAGAGGAAGCGCGCGGCCGGCCAACGCCACCGAAAACGAACGAAAAACACAAGAAATAACTGAAAGGAGCGAAATATAAATTAAAATTTTATTTAAGAAATTAATTATTCTCGGCTCCCTGCGATCCCAGCGAGAGCGCAAGAAGCAACAGAAAGAATTGTTTTGCAGAAATGCCTAAAATTATGACGTGCCGCTTTCTCTCCTTTTTTTTTCGCTTATGAAAAATTTAAAATGAGCACAAAAAAATATATACTTGCAGAAGCAACGTGAGAACAAAAGGAAGGGATGATGGACTAAAAAAAATGTATATGTTACAATTTAATAGACATCTCTCTGCAGGCTAAACATCCTCCTGTGTACACTTTGAAGCACTTTTTGCTAATTAATTTATTTTCTTCGTCGAATAATTCCTGTAATGTTTCAAGGTATATGCGTGTATTCGAAATGTTTATTTAAAACGTATACGAAAATATCAACGATTAAACAGAGATGTATTTATTTATTTACACTGCAGTAATTATCCAGTGGTCGCATCGCAAATTCAACAAACAAAATGTACAATAACAAAACCAAATGAGATGTGTAATTAGTAACCTATGGATAAATATAAATTTAAAATAAAAGTAAATTAATTTCCTATTTCATTTCCGAATAAATTCATTCGAAATTTAAGTCATTCATTTACGTCAACTTCCAAAATATTGAAAAATTTTATTGAAACAGTTTTGTTAGTAACAATATCGAAAATATCTTTAGTTCTAGTTGATCAGAGATAAAGTACTGATTGAAAAGTACAAGAAATCATATATCAATTTAACATAAGAAAAAATTCGTATATTTCATAAATTATATAAAAAAAAATGGAATTTTTATTTATTTGATAGAAAGATATCGCTTTGTAACTTTTACATTGATAAACTAAAAAACTTTAAATATCAAATTATAATAGTAATTAAAATAGTCAGAAATATCATTGAACAGGCATTTATTCTAAATGCGGCTTCGACCAGGTTCACAATACTCCGGTTTGAAAATATCTCAATAATGCAGCTTGCGTATGCGATATTTGGTGTTAACTGAATTTTAATAAGTTAGTAATTAATAATCGCCAATTATTGATACGTCGTCGCATACATAATAACATTTTAATTGTAACTACATAATCTATGTGTACTGAGGAAGCGTCGCGTCGCATTAAAATTGAAAACTTATTGGAAACAGCATTAAATCATAGAACACGCCTGCTCAGCAGACAAAGTGCTTATTCTTGTTATCCACATATTACACATATAATATAGATATTTTCATATATTATTACTCCTGATTATATTTGCTTTCGAGGCCCAACTAATAGAATTAAAAAAAATATATATACAATATATATATACGTGCAAAACGCTTTCACGGCTATCGCTTATTCGGAAATCATTTTATCAATAATAATGAAATGCACTAAATTAATAAACTCGTCAGTCCGCCTGTCGATTAAACCCACACTATATCAATTTGTGTATTTTGATGGAGAAATCAGTGGCGTTGCATGAGATCGATCGAAATAAAATCGTATATGTTTTATTATTTATATTCATAATATTCTGATTAATTCATTTTGCATCATAAATATACAATACTATTTATATTTTTCTTTTATTAATAATGAAATAGAAAATATGCTGAAAATGATTCACACTTTTTGGTCAAATACAATGATTATTGGAGTTTGTATCAAATATATTAGGAGAATTTACTTGATTCCTCATTAAACGAATTCCGTTTGTGCAAATATATAGTGATACAGGAACTAAAATAATAATTGTTTCCTTTGGCGTTATTAAAAATATGATACGATTTAGGGATTAATAGTAGCTATGTATAGAAAGATTTTTGGCATTTTCATGCGGTATAATTGCGTAGTACACTTGGATCCTGCCAGCATTGGTTTGGGCGCGCTCCGCTGATCCAGGCTATGCTGAACAAACTTTGCAGACTAACGTTTATATAGGTACATCGTGGATAAGGTCGGAAGCTCGTGCATCTGACCCGGAGACTCTCGGTCTAGCGGCTTTTCCCGGGCCTCAGACCCACAACAAAAAAAGAATCTTTATAAAACAAATATAAATCTTAAATTAGTTTTTTTACTACAAATCAAATATGCAAACTATTGTATTTGATTTGAAACATTTCATGATTACTAATAGTTAAGCAGTACTAATAGATACAAAATATTATCAATTGGACAAGTTTGAATTATTCTTATTTCGACCCAAAAATATTATTTTCATAAGTTTATTTAGTTATAAAGCTTTGAAGATTATCTTCAATTTGTTGTCATTGAATTACAATATTGTTAAGAGTGATAACAAGTTTCATTATTTTATTGTTATATTTGTATTCTAAGTTGTTTCTATGTACCTGATTTTATTGAAGATTTATTTAACATTTAGACGGAAAGACATATGGTCTTTAATTTAAAAGTATTGATTGATTAGCAATATTTTTTTTTTAATAAAATAAAAATGCTATTTTTCTTTGATCCAATGAAAGCAAACAGGAGACAAACAAACAAAATAAGGTCCCATATTGTTTATATTTCTGCACTTGTTATTTTTAATGTGGAATTTTGTGGTACAGACAACAACCGACTGGCCATGAAGTGTCTGCTAATATTGGCACGTCGCTTACCATTTCGTGCATACTCATACAAACCGAACAACTCGTTTATTTTTAAGACAAACATTCGTGCTGCCGGCAACTACTCAATGAATGCCGCAAAATAGAATGGGGCTAAATTAATGAACCTTTCACGTAATCAAGCAATTACCTTAAAACGTCACGATTTTAAAGAATGACACATCAATTTTTAAAGCCATACAAGTATAAGAAAGTTGCAATAATTATTGTCAGTGATCTATTACATTTGTTCATCATACAATAGTTTTAAAAAAGTTACAGAATCGATGAGAAAAGTGTGAAATAATCAATGATAATGCGATTGATAAAATATCAAATTTCTACAATATGATATTTTAATCATCATTATATCATCAATATCTTCTTTGAAAATTACATCATAATTTAAAAATAATACTAATTATATTAGGAAGTGCTATGTGAAATAATTTCTTAAATAACATTTTTAAAGTTACTTAAACAAATAATTGTTATCATTATTGTCAATGATGTGTCACATTTGGTAATAGTTTAAAAAAAAATACACAGAGCTTTATTTGCAATAATTTCATATATATTATTTTCATTATAAATTACTAGACGTGCATTTGTTAATTACCTATAATGTATATCATTATTTTTTATTGGCGGGACTTTTAAAAACATCTCAGTATGTATCTCACACGCACTCTTATGCGTGATTCATATTGATCGCGTGCTGATTATATATTGTGACAACTTTGAATGTTAACTTTATAGGAAAGAGTCATGCCAAGCAAAACCTTTAATTGCGGAACATTCTTCTATAAAAATGAACTTTTATTAACATATTTGTTGACTGAAATATAAAAATATTAATCTCATTTTGAATGTAACTATGTCCAAAATGATCAGAAAACAGTAAGTAATATACAGCACACCCTAACTTTTTGAAACATCATTATATAAGAATTAATTGTAAATATAAATAAGTATAAAATGCACCCATTTGATCTTATTTAATGTACCAAACTTAAAGTTTTACATCTTGCAAAAGTTAAACAACGTTTAGCGGATGTTACTAGAATTGGTGAGTGATTATTCATTCATCAGGACAAATAAAATGACACTATAAGAAAATATACTAGATAATTTACTAGATTAACAAGTCATATACCTGAAGATCACGTGATCAATAGCCAATTAGGAGAATTTCAAATCCGCTTGAGTAATTTGAATAGTTTTGTATGAAATAGTTTGTGATTAATCTGTAGATTAATTCAACATCGAAAATCTCTTGTTGATGACGCGCTCCGCCTGGAAGACTGCTATCTGTTTTTTTTTTCTCACTATGGTTCAGGGATGCCGTGAAAGCGGTGGAAAAAAAGTTTTTTTTCCTTTCTTGTCCGTAGGGTGTTGTGTGTGTATGTGTAGGTTGTTTTTCTCTTCTTCTTCTTCCGCAGCGCGTCGGTTTGGGTCTAGGGTGTTTTCGGGGTGGAAAAGGGAAGGACGAGGTAATCGTGCGGTGGTAAGGAGTTGTAGAAGGGAAGTTTCCGTTCCGTTTTCCCAAACCGACTGAATGTGCAAATCGTCGACCGGCGGGTGGCCTGCAGGATAGATTTATCAAAGGGTCTAGTGGGAGTGAGAGGCGGCGGAGGCGGTGGCAGCAGCAGCAGCAGAAGCGGCAGAGGAGGCGGAGGCGGCAGCAGGAGCGGGAGCGGCAGGCCGTTATGTGTTTGGGAGTAAAAGGGAGATGGAGTGCGAAAGAGAGAGAGAGTAAGGGAGAGAGCAGGAGTGATATAGTGAGAGGATGGGTGAGAGTGAGAGTAAGGGAGATAGGCGAAGCGAGGGCTTGAAGTGTTCGCTGTGTGTTTGTGTGTGTGTGTATGTATGCGTGTGTGTATGTGGGTTTGTGTGTGTGTGTGTGTGTGTGGGTATAAAGAGGGGTCGAGAGGGAGCGCTAACCGAGACACTTGCCGCAGACAGGTGGCCTCCCACGTCCTGCCGTTAGAGCAATCAATTCCTCCTCTCCCTCTGCCCCCCCTAAAGGCTCAAGCCTCCGGCGGCCGTACGCCGTTCGCCGCCCACCGACGGCCTTATTTCATTCCGGGAATTCGGAAAAATTACAGACGTCGCTCTCGGGAGAGAAACGCCGCGAATAGATGCCGTCAACTAGCCTACTGTACTGTAGTAGGAACAGCAGCCCACGTTTCGACTACTAACCCCGACGCAACGTCACCAAATATCTTTGCCGACTTCCGACTTCATTACTGCAACCCTTTTCTGCAACTTGGTATAAAACGGAAATTTGAAGAAATCTAACAAACAACCATTGCTCAATGGGAGACCAGCATCGATCACCTTTTGAGAACATCTATAGAAAAATAATATTTTAAAACAAAATTCAAAAACCTATAAGCACGAATTTGCTCTAGAAAAAAGGCATATATGAACAAAAAAAATATCACTGTATTTACTAGATGTATGAAGTCCATGTCTACATATTGTATTAAGTAATTAATTTGTCAAGCATCATCAAAAAAACGCATCATTCTAAAGGAAGATAGATGTTACTTACGCGCCTGACTTAATCGTATAACAGTATTGATATTTCAGGTAGTTTCATGGACGATTTTGTTCTTATATATTAAATATGCAATATACTTGCAGTTAAAAATATTAGTTATTAAACGTATAATGCAATATTATTTCTTTATCCACCAATCACTAACGAAAATACATAATGAAAACTATTCATCAATTAAACTATATACCGACTTAAGAAACGCGGTTGTGATCAAACGGAGCTATAATTAAAACTAGCTCAAAGTGTTATTTTGTATCTATTTTTCTTCACAACTTTCTTTCGTACTTTTTCCCGAAGCGCAGGAAAAACAAAACGTCCATTCCAGCATTTTCGATTCGACCAAAGTTGAGAGCAGCAAACAACAACGACCTTCCTCCCTCTTGTCGCCAGCGAAACGCGCCTCAAGCTTGTTAGCAGGATTAGGATGGGCAAACCGATATCACCCTGCAAAGTTTACAGATGACAAGTCCAAAGGAGCGGCGACGCCGTCGTCGCCACCAACGCCGCCTCCGCTTCTTCATGTTTGCCATCGTTAAAAATATTCCACGCAGCGGAATTCCTTCCAGCATCACACGACCCTTGCCTCTTCCTCTTCCTACCGCATAATTCACCGCCCAAAAATATATGAGGCGACTCCAAAATAAACAAAACAGAATTCTTTTCAGAAAAAACGAGACTAATAACAATTATCGCAGTACATAAAATACAAATATTGCGCAACCAAAGTACAGGACGATGATATTTGTACATTAAGAATGCATTATACGCAATATATAATATCACATCTTCAGAACATTCAAATTCAAATGCTTATATAATTAGAATACATCCTGCAATATTCTCTAATCTTTGTGTTTCTACATATTCTACAATTGTTTCAAAATAACTATATAGATTTATAAAGTCCAGAAAAAAAAGTTTCTTTTTCCAATTATAATATTCCGCAAAACCAAATAGTAATATTTTAATTTCTATTGGATTATTATTTTAAAAGGCATTATTAAAATACAAATGATTGATCGGCTTTGCCGAGATAAACGCTCATCAATCACCAAAATAAGACATAGAAACAATCTCTCACATAACCCATCGATTGTATATTTTTATTTTATTTGCCAAATCTCAAAAATACATGAAAGACATGATCAACTTCAAAATATACTATTAAATGTATAAAGTTTGTAGAGTTTTTCTGCATTAAAATATATTATTGATATTATTAAGTCTTTCCTTGATTATTTTTTATATATAAATATTAAACATTTGAAATATTGCACAGCCACAGTTATTGGTGGTTAATTAATTTTTCTAGTTGTTTTTGTATGAAAGTGTATAATATAAGTTACTTTGCTGATCTAAGTGGTAAATTAACACAAAACTAACGTTGGTCAAAGGCATCGATGATTGGTGATAAGCCAATTACAAATTTGACTGTCATTGATTTTGGGTAGCAGATTAAAAGCGGATAAAGGTGAAGTGCATAATAGATTATCAGGTGTGTGAAGTGAGAACGTGATTTTTGTTCTAAAATCATAAATTGTTGACGCGTTTCGCGCCCTTAATAGTCACGTTGTGGATGTATTAGTCGGTCCGTCGCGCCTTTAAAGGGGATGTGATTGTATCTGGCGGGCGCCAAGAAAGCACTCCCAATCCACCCTCGTCGATTCTGCGGTAGTAAAGCGTCCGATAACCGTGGCAATAATATTGCACGCGCTTTCTATGTAGACGGCGTGGGATGGCGAGAAAACGCCGACTCTAAATGTGTATGCTATATTATATATACACATGCATGAAACATGTATGTGTGTGTGTGTGTATTCGGTGGCATGTGATAAGAGGCATGTGATGGAGTGATAAGGCAACATGACTAGTGAGCGGTTGGGTTCGGAGTGTAGGAGTTCGGGTGGCGTTTGCGAGCGGATAGAGGCGGCTGGCGGTGGGTTAAGGGTGGGTTTTTGGGTTGAGGGTTGATGGTTGCGGGTTTGGGGTTCGAGGGGGAGGCTCGAGGTGGTATGAGTTGGTGTGAGGTGACGGCATGTCGCCGAGCGAGCGAATGCAGTCGGGGCCGGGGGGCACGTGTAATCGCGAGCGGTGGCGGTCACACATGAGCCGGCGAGTGAGCAGCACCAAAGCGGGGCGGCGCGTGTCTGACGCGTCTGGGGGCCAACTAGCCGCCCACCGCCGGTTCACCGCAACCAACAGCGACACTCAAACTGTTCCGCAACAATTTACAACTTCCAACCCTATCGCAGCATTCACTATTTTCCATCAAGACTTTATAACATTCATATACACTTCCCTTCTTCTTCGTCTCTCATATATTGTCATGGAGTTCTAAAATATTAAATATTTACGTATGCTACAGCATTATACAGTAAAACGCCGATTATTCGGTTCTCAATTTAGTGATCGCGACTGTCATAGTGCTTACATATTATCTTTTAAAATGTTCAAAAATGTGTTTTTGTTTTAATAGTGTTTTTCAATTATCCGTGCTTTAACGTTCCCGAATTATCACGGATAATCGGCGATCTACTGTACTTCCATTATTTTACTTGTTCTACTAATTAATATCAGCAAATGCATGTAAATAATTAAAAATATATTTGTCTCTGTTTTATTGTAAATATGAAATCTACAATCTTATTAAGCAATTTTCCAGATCTCAATAATTCTGATATTATTTAAGAGTGAGTTCAAATTTGTGAAACGTAAATATTTTTATAGTGCTTATATTTTTTTTTAATTCATTCTGCAATTAGTATTAATTTCTACAAAAATTAACTTTTACAATAAAGTTACTTTTTTACTGGAAATTAGTCAATTAGCTCATACGTTAATATAGTTTAATTAACATCTGATGTTAGTTTTTATTTTAAAATTACTTTGTTCTATTTCAATTTCATTTTATAGAATCGATTATAGAATTTTAAGACTATACCATTAATTAATATTTCAAATGTGAAAAACAGGAATAGATTTTTAGTAATTTTATTCGAAATTGGATGTGTTTCCGTCCAATTAAGAATTAATTTCTGGTGAAAAATAAGTTGAAAAAAGTTTGAGGACTTCAGGCAGGATCGTCGGTGTGATGTGGCGGTGTCGGCACGCGACAGAAGTACGGCATTCCCCGTCCCCGCGCCTTTCCTGCTATTCCTGCTGCTCGCACGCGCACGATTAGAGCGCCCCGAGAGTTCGTTTGGGCAGCAGCAGCAGTAGCAGAGGCAGTAGCAGCAGATCCAGCAGTAGTAGCGGTAGCAGCAGGAGCATCGGAGCGCCAAGCCAAGCACGATTTGAACGGATCGCGTGCAGTTTGAGTAGCACGCGGATGTCTTGCAAGCAATGACTGCCAAATCCAACAAGCGAAACAGTGAGCCAAGGAGAGCTAACAAACCACTGATGGAGAAGCGACGACGTGCAAGAATCAATCAAAGTTTGGCTGCTTTGAAGACACTTATCCTAGACAGTGCCAAGGCGGACAACACAAAACATTCCAAGCTCGAAAAAGCTGATATACTAGAATTAACAGTCCGGCACTTCCAGAGGCACCGCAGCCTGGACACAGCCGGCGTCCAACAATACAGATCCGGATATGCGGATTGCGTGAAAGAAGTTCAAAGATATTTGGAAACGCCGGACGCACACACGATGACCGTCATGGAAACCGGGGTCAGACAAAGACTTCTGCGGCACTTGGATAATTGCATAGCCGAAGTTGACACCGACCTGAAACCGCAGCAACAACAGAACTCACCACCGGAAGAGCGACTCCAATTACCGGCAGACTCGAGTACGCCGCCAGAAGAAGTGAACAACAACGCCAATCAAGGCCCCGAACAACAACAAAACCAGAACCTCGAACTTCCAACCAAAATGGTTAAAACCTACGACGGAAACTTTGTTTTCGTGCTGCCCTCGCATTACTTACAATTAGCGAACGCTTTAGGCATTAATTTGCGGCCGCAAGTGGAGAAAGAAGTTCAAGAGGAAGAGAGCGCCCCGAGTAATGAGCACGAGAGACCATTGGACTACAGTAAAAACAATGATGATGAAGATGTCCAAATGAAAGAGAATATGTGGCGACCCTGGTAATTTACATAAACAACACAACAACAAAAAACAAAGATAGTGGGGAACTGAATTCGACTGTTTCGTTTTGGTGCACATCAATGTATGGAATAAGCGGATATCCAATTCAAAAGAGACTGCTACATCCTGAATGATAAATTGTACAACTTTATCTCATGGACCTTACTATTCATATAGAGAAATAATTCATTTAAATGTACACAAAATATCGCAATTCGCCAAAAAAAAACTTTATAATTGTTATAAGTTATTGCATATTTACGACTCTATCTATAGCTATTGATGTTTCACAATTTTTTAAATGTACATAATTTCTATATAAATGTTCTTTACCTGTATATATAAATAGATGGTTGTTTTATATTTACCTTATTTTGTAATATATGTAAATACAATTTCATTTGATCTCTATTTTCTTGTTTATTTTTCTGACCACCGCAATAAAAAACATATTTAAATATATAAATCTACATTTCCAAAAATTCATTCATTTCCATTTTCATAGATATAAGAACCTGATTTCCACGCCCACTATCAACTTCCTATATTTTCATATTTCTTATCATAGATCCAAGGAAAGTAACTTAAATATGCTCATCGTCGAAATTATTTTATATAACGTGCCAGATTTTGTTGTATAACAATTTCTATTTTCCGCCACATTTTATTAACCAACATTTTCATTGTGCCAAACGTTATCATGTGACATAACTATAGCACAACAATTATTGGGTCACAATCTTGTTCAGCGGTAGTATTATCTATTAGAATATTTCCATCCTAAATGGAAATCGACAGAAAGACTATTCAATCATATACAGCTTGTAAGTACAATGTTAATTCTATTTACTCTAATAAATAAATGCTTACACCGTAAAGCTAGAAATTTGACTGTAAATATTTTAAATTTGATTTGAAAATTATACCAAATAAGTTATCATAAACAAACATTTCATATTTCTCAAGTAGAAAAAAGTATTAAGATGTTGGTTATGGTAGCTATAAAGTTCACGTTAACATAAATAATATATGAATTGACTAAAAGGATTCTATCGCCCGACTAAAATTGGATACATTTCAGATATGTTATTTGATACAATTTACTTATTTGATCCAAGTTACAAATTATCTAACATTATTCGTTTTTTTATACTGTCGAAATCATAATATTAAGTTATGCTTTTTTTCTATATAAATAATTAATTTTTACAAAACTAAAATTAATTTTAAAACTTTGAAACTAAATTTAAATCAAATCAATATAACGTCCAGATCTCTGGTGGTCAAACCTATCAACTAATTTAGTTTTATAGGCAACCAATATAGCTTACCTGTAATTTAATTGCATAATATCCTACATTAACGCATTCTGTATTGAACTAGCTGAAGTATTCATTATATCAGACATACGTCTAAAACATTATCGTATGAATGAAAAAGGAACTCGTATATCCGTGTGTCCTGAATTGATAATCAACTAGGTGACGTAACAATTCGAGTACACTTTGATCTCGAAATTTCATTCTCGAAGTTTCTACACGCTAGTGTCGGCGAGAAAATTCTGAAAGGATCTTTAGTTCACAAATAACTGCTTCAAAATGGTAAGTGTTCTCTTGAGATCACATAAAGTATAACGTGAATTACTTAAACTCTTAATTTACATTTTAATTGTATTACATGCAATATTTTCTGACCTTTTAGGCGTTTGCTTATCTGTCACGTTTTTGTCCGGTTTACAAAATCTTATATTTTGTTTAATATAAAACAATTACATTTGCATGCATATCTTAATGAAGATATTATGCAAGTAGCATATTGAATTCTTTAATAATTGAGTTTAATATCTTAATATGTGATTTTTAAGAGTACAAAATCGTTAAATTTTATAATCTAACCTCAATTTGTAAATTCTAGAAATGGATTTTCCTTATAAATTATAAAATATATTAGTTAACAAAATGATATGCTAATGTAAAATAACGTTATTTTCTGTATTTATATCTTGTACATTGATATTATTTAAGAAAATAGTTAAAAATTATATAATGAATATTAGAATATATATTTCTAATTAATTGATGTTTGTTAGCAATATCTTTAGAACTGAAGGAGTTATCAGTTTTTCTTTCTTATCACTTCAGTCTTCTTTGTAAATGACATACTAAATCTCCATTTTGATTAAAATGGACATTTTATATTTTATAATTTAAAGTGATACTAAAAATTGCTATAAATAATTATTATTCATATTTTATTTGATGATATACTACTTTTAATGAATAATTATTAAATTATAGTATTTGCATAATATTAATAACTAGTCTAATTAGATGTCTTATTGGAATATTGAAATTTTGTTGATAGGCATCCGCAATCAAACGTCTCGTTCCATTGTTCGACCGCATCCTTGTCCAAAAGGCCGATGCTGTAACCAAAACCGCTAGCGGTATTGTTATCCCAGAGAAGGCCGCCGCCAAGGTCTTGAGGGGAACTGTCGTCGCCGTTGGTCCAGGTGCCAGGAATCAAGTATGCATCAACAAATCAATTTTCTATATACAAGCTAAATACGATTTATTATTGTCTATAGGCTGGAGATCATATCGCACCTCAGATCAAAATTGGAGATGAGGTTCTTCTCCCAGAATATGGTGGCACCAAAGTGACACTTGCTGAGGACAAAGAACTCCACTTGTACAAAGAGTCTGATATTTTAGCCAAGGTGGACAGTTAAATCTCGAGAAAATTGCTACACGTTTATTTCGTTTTATACAAACATTTTATTACAAAACATATTAAATGTATTGTTTGTTAAATGCCGCCGGTGTCAATTCATTTCTACTATCTAGAGATCTGATCACGTTGCTGCATTTGAATTCATATTTTTGGTGCATTTCGTCACATATAAACCAAAAGTATTGGAAATATTTTTCTTCCTTCTTTTTGTATAATGTTCAAATTGTAGATATATTTTTTAGTTGTTAATTTCACATATTGTGGAATAAAATTTATATTAAAAAATACTTGTGTTTTATTTCTGGGCAAATTGCTTTTCTTCCAAAAAAATACCCCAATCCCTTCTAGAACAGCAGATTTAAAAATATAAAATTTCATTACAGGTAATCGTTGGAAATTGTTAAATTCGCGACTTTTGTTTACGTAATGGAATTCCTTTCTCTGCATTTGGTGAAATTAATTGGTTTTAAAAAGTTTCACTTTCTTGAGACTGAATATGTGTGGCAACAGTGGTTATTAATTTGTTAGGTTATTTTTCATAACACAACAAAAAACTAGAGTTATTTTGAACAAATGTATTAAACAGACATACAAAATTCAAGTAGTTGCACTCAACAAAACCATGGTGAGTGAATTTGCAACAAAATATGTCAATTAGACTTCTAGAACCTTTTATAAAATGTCCTACAAAACATACCTGTCAAATGATAATCTCCTATTTTGACAAAGTAACCTTAACTATGAGATATTTATTAACATATAACACTTGAAATTGCAGCATAAACTAAAATCATCACAAAGGGATAAAGTTAAAAAGTTCATAGCATTCACCCAGACTGGTGAAAACACAGCCATATTCTGTCTGTCACAGAACGATTGGAAGCTTGATTTAGCCAGCGATAACTATTTTCAGAATCCAGATTTTTATTATAAGGAGCCCAGGAGTGTGGACAAGAAGAAACTGGAGACTCTCTATTTACAATATAAAGATCCCAATGAAAATGATAAAATAACACCAGATGGAATCATCAAGTTTTTAGATGATCTCTCACTATCACCGGAATCTAAATTGGTGTTGATCATTGCCTGGAAATTCAAAGCTGCCACTCAATGTGAGTTTACAAGAGAAGAATTTATAAATGGCATGACAGATTTGGGATGTGACAATATTGATAAACTTAAAGCTCGCTTGCCCAACTTAGAGAATGAACTTAAAGATCAGTTTAAATTTAAAGACTTCTATCACTTTACTTTCAACTATGCCAAAAATCCAGGTCAGAAAGGTCTTGATTTGGATATGGCGATAGCCTATTGGAATATAGTACTAAAGGGTAAATTTAAATTCCTAGACCTATGGTGCACATTCTTACAGGTACAATACAATACATTTACATATTTATTTCCTTATAATTTTAACTTATTTATAGGAGAACCATAAAAGGTCTATTCCTAAAGATACATGGAATCTGTTGCTTGATTTTGCTGGCCAAATTGCTGATGATATGAGTAATTATGATGAGGAAGGAGCATGGCCAGTTCTTATAGATGATTTTGTTGAGTGGGCTAGTAGACGAGCAAAAGAAAACCAGCCTCACAGCACCAGTGATTAGCAGTGTAAATTTATTGTTTTCTATGAATGACATCAGAATAAAGAGTACTTTTTTTTATTAGTTTCTAGGATACTTTGATAGTGTGTATTTAAGATTTCCCAAGTAGCTCTGTACATATGATATAGCTTTTTCAACATTATTATTATTACAAATAATTTGTAACCCTTGAATTTTGGTGTCATTCAAGGTGATTTTAGCTAATGTAAATATTTATCTTTTTTAAATTGATTAACTTTTCCAATTTATTTAAATTAAATAAAATTATTATAGAGACAATGTCCATTTCTAAAATTATATTCAGGTTATTTATTGTAAAAAAAAATCTTGTTTCTATAATAAAACTGTTACTATTTTTAATTAAAATTTTCATTTAAAATTATTTTTTAAGGCATTCGCGATTATTTTATTGTACCTATGTAACATTTATTTTTATTAAAAAGTGAAATACCATCCAACATTTGTTATAGATTATCAGCATATTATACAAATATTCCTACGCTTCCATTTAAATTCATAACTTGTACGTTTCTTAATGTTATATTTCAGATGCACGCGAATAATCATATTATAATTCAATAAATAATATGCAAATAAAATCATGCATACTATAATTGAAAGCAATATTTAAACAATAAACATAATTTATCAATTGTTTAACGAAATTTTATTTGAAAATAGTTAAAAACAAATAAATAACATTTTAATATATTAAAAAAGAGATATAAAAATAACTGTAAATTTGATTATGGACGAATCATTAACTTAAAAAGAAAGTGTTAGCAACATATAAATAAAATATATTATATAACCAGTCCCATATACCGTGGAATGTAACAATTCTATGATATAGGTTTATACACTATATAAAAAAATAACGTATCAATTAAAATAATTTACATGGTATTGATATATCTTCTTAATTCTTCTTGGGTGTCAAAAATCATTACGTGGAAAGGTGAGCCAGGTACAAGTTCGTTCGCCCATTTCACTTCGACGCGGTAGTCCCCAGGTTCCGTTGGATCATACTTTACAAATAATGAAAAGGAATGTTAATTAGTGAAAGAACTTGATTTACGTCAACTTACTTTGCATAAAATGGTTCGATCTTTTTGACTTTCTCTTTGCATCTCGACTCTGAAAGCACCCTTCGGTCCTCTAACCCTGACGGTCAGTTGTCCAGCACCCGCACCTCTCGTATCACAAATAAATCTCGATTGGAATGTAGCCAAGACACCGTGCTCAACGCCAGGCCCATAAACTCTAACTTTGCTAGGGTCAGGTGCACCAGCGACTTTCAATGTAAATGGTGATCCAGGTACATGTTGGCCTGCATACTTAACAGTTAGGGCATGACGTCCTGCCTCTTGTGGCTTTACGTTTAATGTAAATGTTGCATCACCATGATCGTACAATTCGCAATAAGCTACTTTTCTTGGACCTGTGCAATGTGCTGTTAATTCTCCAGGTCCGGCCCGTCTTGTATCAATCCAGGATCTTATTTCTCTACCAACTACGCCTTGCCTGAGTCCTTCCCCGGAGCAAAGAACTTTCGAAGCGTCAGCGCCACCCTTCGCTTCCACCATTAATGGACAACCTTTAACGGGTCGACCACCCCATAATACAGACAAAAGATAATTTCCAGGATTATTGATGGTATATGTAGATCTCCAAATTTTATCTCCAGCTAAGCTCAGCATTACAGGAATTGGGAGATTTGTATCAACAGCATGTAGCGTTACTTCCGGATTGCCTAAAATATAATATTTGATACGATTATAATTTTAATAATTATAAATTATATTATCGTACCCGATGTTGCTTTCGATCCATCTATATTGAATACTGCTTGTTCTCCGCACTGTGCTTGTGCCAAACCTTTTCCTGTTAAGACAACTTGAGCTCCAAGAGCTATCGCAGTATTTGGCGTTTCAGGTAATCCTATATTAGCAAATTTTACATCAAAATCAGTCTCGCCCGAATTCAAACCTTCAGTTGTCACATCAAATTTAATACGATTTCCGTTCTTTTCACTAGATATTTTTCTACCGGAAATTTTACATTCCAAACTACCTGGACCAGCATTGCTTATATCGAAAACTAGTTTTGCTGGTAACTTTATTCTACCAGATTCATCCAAGTATTGATTCCATCCACCAATTAAACGCACAGCTGAAGGATCGATAATCGTCGGTCTGAATGGAGAACCAGGTAACTACAAAAAAAACGAATCTCATTAAATCATGTTTATATGCAAATTTACATTTGAATTCAAACTTACATCTGTTGGTCCAATGTTAATTATTATATCATAAACTCCAACCCACTTCGGAGTGTAAGAAACGATGTATTCCCCAGGTTTCGGACTTTGCACGTGCGAATCTAATAGTCCTTCAATTGCCTCAACTTGTACTCTTGGTTGAATTACGCTACTAACAGTAAAACTTGTCCGTTCTCCCACGATAGCACTCTCAAGACCTTTACCAACTGCTCTTGGCGGCGGAGTTGGACCAATAGCACCAACACCTATAATTGAATATTATTAGTATAGAACTTGTAATACTTTTCAATTTTACCCAAAGCCAATGGAGAGTTCTTAACCGGAACACCACCATAGGTAATAGCCACTTGATATAATCCAGCCATGGAAGGAAGAAAAGATACTTGCGTAGTATCGTCGGAAACCATTGTATTTTGAACAGATATCGTTTGACCAATAGGATTTGTAACTATAACTTCCAAGTCCGCAGTTCCGGCATTTTTTGTCGTTACTGTAAAAAATATTAGCTCATCAAATTTTCATTAAAGTAAATTCTTTACTATTTACCATTGAATGTGATCCTTTCACCAACATTTCCTTGAGTGCTTGGAATATCAATTACTCGAACGCAATCACTGTCGTAAGCTTGGCAAGTAAAAGGACTACCAGCTACGCTTTTAGCTTGGTGAAGAACTTCAACAGTGTGTGATCCAACATCCCTTGCCGTGAACTCGGCTTGCAATTTTCCAGTTTTTGTTTGGTAACATCTAACAGGTACCGCAGAGCCAGTTGGCCCGCTCACGACTACATCAAATTCACGAGCAGACCGCCCCAAAGTATCGATATTAAAGGATGTAACCTTCCCGACACGAGATTGATACAAACCCAAACCACCTGCCCAAGGCTCCGAACCAGGTGCTTTTACAGGAATCTAAATTAACATTAATTAATGTATATGTTATATCTATAATTATGGTTCGTAATTACCTCAAGTACACCATGTTTTGGTACACCATTATAGAATAAGGTTACTCTGTGAGGTGCTGCATGAATTGGATGAAATACGATTTCCCACATGTTCACGTTAGTTCCGCTTTGTCTAACACTGTGAGCTATTTCTTTGCTTCCGACTTTAACGCTCGCCGTAAGTTTACCAGGACCAACTTTGTTTATGCTAACGCCTACAACGGCAGGCCTGTGGCAAACCGCCTCTGGGGCATTGATAACATCTATTTTACTTGTATCAAATACGTGTAAAGTTCTTGAACTGATTAAATTATTGCTCTTCAGCAATTGAAGTTGGTAAGTTCCAGTTTGTGTAACAGAAAATTCTGCTTTGCTATTATTCACGGTATATTTAACAGGATGGTTATTGGAATCTATTATTTCCAGTCGATGATCTGGAGGTATATCGAAGTAATTTATGGATCCAATTTGCAGATATTGAGTAGACTCAATGACGGAGCAATGGAATGGACTACCGATAACGTTCATATCGTTAAATGTAATATTTACGAAATGATCGTCACTGGTTTGAGGTACAAATGTAACATCGTAAAGACCTCTGGCGCAAGCAACAACTTCCGCTTTAATAGTCGTATGCTGTGTGGATACAACAAGCTCTAAAGTTCCTTCACCAGCTTGAGCGGCGTCCACGCTAAAGGTAACGGGTTTTCCGACTTCAGCTGGACCAATATCATTTAAAGACATCTCGTTGAGTGCTCTAGTAATTTCATTTTTACGACCTGCGAACGCAAATAATTAAAACTTAATTCTGCATGCTTTAAACATATATAAATATATAGATAGATAGTAATCGTACCAGGTAATCCAGAAACGATAACTTTATTGACGTCGTAAACATTGCAGTTAAACGGTGAACCGATAACGTGCTGATCATTAATTAAAATAGCAACGCTATGACGACCAACCATTTCAGGTACAAATATTGCCATATATACATCTTCGTTAGAAGTGACTTTAGTTTGCATAATCTTGCCAGTTGGTGCCGTTGTGATGACCTGTGGCTCAGCTCCTAAGAGTGAATTAAACATTAAGTACTTATTTGGAAATGAGTTGGTTGCAAAAATACCAGCCACTCCTTCGATCTTTATTTCAGCTGGATGTCCGACAGCTGCCAACTCGATACCATTTCCGGTGACCGGAACTCTTGGTTGCGTATTGCCTGGACTCACTTTACAGCTAAAAGGTGATCCAGGAACTGCTTGTCCGTTAAACCTATGGAAAAGTGTTAGGTAAATTATATATTGCATCGTTGGATATAATGAATATTATTACCTGACGCTCAGAGTATGGACGGCGGCTTCCGTAGGTTTGAAATTAACTTTGAAACGAGCGTTTCCTTCGCTTTGAACAAAGTTGGGTACGTTTCGACCTCCGACGGCTACGATGATCTCCAAATTACCCGCGCCTGCCTGAGATGCATTTATGCTGAACGAGACAGGCTTTCCGACTACGCCATCGTTAATATCCGTAACACTGACTCGATTCGCATCATAAGCTTTAACCAAAAATGGACTTCCTTCGATGTGACCTCTTGGTAAACGAACCTAAAGACATATTATTTTTATTATAGTTTCGTATCATTCTTTATTTTTAATATATTAATTACTTCGACGCTATGATCGCCAACGTCCACCGGTGTGAATGATATATCAAACTTTCCAGGTGTTTCAGCTTGTGGAGTAATCTAGAATGTTGAGAATATAATATTGAAATGATGGAAAACTGGTAAAGGAATAATTATTCACTTGAGTGGGTAGTGATCTTCGAGCCGGACCCAATACTTCAACGACCGGAGCATTGGGACTCTCGACTGCAAAGAGACAGGCTCTACCAACGGATACTTTATCCATTGATTCCGGTGTGATGATTCTGGCTGCAGGAGTAACGACGCATTTGAAAGGACTTCCTGGAACATCCTGTCCATTGAATCGCAAATCAACTGAATGGGCAGTGGCTTCGCGCGGTGTGAAGGAAATAGCGTACGTGTGTGGTCCTTGAGCTTGGGCTGATGTTGGAACTCTTCCACCGTTTACGGTCACCTCTAGATTGCCAGGTCCAGCTTGGCTAGTTTCAACTGATTTCATCCAATAAATCAAACTTAGTTTCTAAATCGCTACTCATGAATTTCTCACCTAGGAATGTGACCGGTTTTCCGACGACTCCAGTTGCGGCTTCTTTGACTTTGATAGCTTGAACGTCGTAAACTTTGGCTGCGTACGGACTACCGGCAGTAGGTATTCCATTGACGCTGACGTTTATCCGATGCTCTCCGACGACCCTGGGTACGAACTCAGCGCGAAACTGAGCGTTGCCCAATGGTTGGACTTGGGTGGGCACCGATTGACCTCCGGGGCCTGAGCCAATTTTCGTTTTTTGTCAAGGATATTAATTATTATAGGGACTGGTTCATTTGGGGGGGAAGTATTGTTATACACGAGGAATGATTCATGAAGCAAATCAGTTAAAGCAAATATGTTATTTTACTACAATTTTGTGCATATGTTTATTTCATCTTGAACGCTTCAATCCATTTCAATAACGAAGCCCATTATCGTTTCACAAGTTATATTTTAACGCGTAGAGTTTTTCACTAAAACATTTAAGTATTATATTTTATGTTTAGCACCTATAGCAATCATTTTATTTATTTAAATTATACTTTTACTATTTAGAATCTTATAATTGAAATATTTAAAATTTAGTAAATAATAATCGCAAAATAGACATGTAAAATATTAATCTATTGATATCTAATTAATTACTTGAAAAATAAAAAATATGATCTTGCTAATAAATTTAAAAAAATATCATTCAATTTTGATCCTGTAATTCTAATATATTTCAATATTTATTATTATAATGAATCTTAAATTGAACATATACTAATTAAATCATTGAGAATTTGATGCTAAAATATGCAAAGACATTAACTGTTAACTTTACATATTCCAACAATAGAAGTCATGACCTTTTTTCTTGTTACAAACAATTATGTAAGTTCTGTTGACAAGAAACAAATACATCCGCTTATTAATGAAACGAATTACAAAATGTGTGTGTTATTTTTATACGAAGGCTGAAATTATTTAATTTTCAAATATATTGTACAAAGAACATTTAAGAAAGATGTGTATCATGTTTTTTAAATTAAAGAATAAAAAAAAGAATCAACAAATCATAGGACGAAGATATTTTTGGAAAAAATTGTATATTCGTGAAGAATAATTGTATGAATAGGCAAGGATGACTATAGCACGCTTTAAGAAACAATTCATTGATGAATAATATACAACGTACAAGCAGACCATATTTATATTTAAAACAAAATAAATAACTTTCGATCGGTGCACGAGTTTTGGTTTGAACCAAATTAAGTGGCATATGTCGGGTATAACTTTCACCGCGAATGAGTGGTAAAAAGTAAATGAAAACCTGCAGCGACTAATTGTAACTTTAATTGATTATGGGATAAACCATACGGCAGACGAGTAAATAATCCAATTATATGTATTTTTAAAATAGAAAAGAAAGTTGCCGTACTTAACGAGAAACCTGATAAAATATCACGGAGAACGGCGAACTACTTCTGTCTATATTATTTCTTATTGCCATTTATTAATTTATTTTATTCTTACTTTTGTGTTTTTATGTAGAAATTAAGTAAACCAACATTATAAATATATTTCTAATTACTATAATTATTTCTATTAATGTATAAAATAGTCCAATCATTAGTCACTTTAAAATATTTGTTAATGATTTATGTTCATAATTTTGTTAAAGTTCCATTTTATATTCAATTTTAAATTCTTACGAAAGTTAACAATAAGTGACTTAAAAACATACTAGTAAAATGTAGTCTCTAGTAGAGTAAAAACTCAAAATATTACATAAGATATATAAATAAATACATATAAATTTTGTTTATTATTATTTCATAAATAATCATTATCAAGTTTTACATTTCTTATTGTTTCCTTTTAGTTACTCAAATAATTAATTATAAAAATGATTAATTAGAGTTAATAAGTTCAGTTTAGGGCAGAAAGACCTATGATTAACAGCCCTTTGCAGCAGTTGAATTTTATTACATTTTTGTTATTGCATTAAGTTTTTTTTAATTTTATAATATATTGTTGCAATAAATATTATTATTATTAAGTTCAGTTTTATATTTTTTTCTTGTATCTTTTTCTTCATATTATTTTATATACTTATGATTATAATATGTATACATTACATTAAATTACTTTAAATTATATTTATCTTCAAAATTATTTAAAAGGTTTTGTTTAGATCATGACTTATTGAACGTTGCTAGAATTAAAAAATAATTTATTTCTTAAGTTTGTTAAGTTAAGTTATTTAAAATGAACGAAGTTAAAATGTTGATTTTTTATTGTATATTGTAAAATTAATCAGAATATGGACGAGAGAAATCAAACTTGATTAAATAGAATTAAAAATTTTAAAGGTCAGTTCTATAAGTCAAATCGTACAGTTTTTGTTATAAACAAAAGTAGATAGCAATAGTAAAATAAAATGTAATTTAGGTCGTTGTCTCAAAAACTTTCCAAATGCACGTTCGATTTATTCGTACAACTTTTTTTTTATTCGATTTTGTAATAGTAAATCATTGCCTAATTTAGCTATTTCCAATTGAATATTTAGACTATGTTTATAATATAAAAATCAGTGGCCACGCTTGGCATATGTTAAATTATATGATATACAGTGGAACCTCGCTTAACGAGTTTAATCTGTTCCAAAATTTCCGTATTTTTACTCGTATTTTTGAAACATATTCAAAAATACACATAATGTACAATAAGTACATAAGTTTTAAAAATGATGTAGCGTTATTCGAAACTTCGCTCGTTAAGTCATTTTTCTTATAATTAATTTTTAAGCGAAATTGCAAGGTGCTCTTTAAGCGAGCGTTAATTTGCAATAAAAAAATATTTCCTAGAATAACTTTAAATATATAAATTATTATGTTATTTTTTCAAAGTTAATTTTATATTTTTTTGCATACTAACAACAAGTGTTAAAAATATTAAAAGATTGATCGATTTATTGATCATAGTAAGAATACTTTATAATTCTAACAAGTATCTACTAACTGTATGTTAATGTCAACAGGTAAACCTCTTAACTAAAGAATTTATATATAGACTAGATGTCACATATAAGCTAGAAAGGTTTATGGTTAGAAAAACTGAATTCTAATATATAAGTTTTAGATTTATGGTCGAATTGTAAGAAATACAAGTAGCAATACGAGAATAATAGAAGTAGAATACACTAAACAGCCAAAAGCATTATAAAAATCATAATCATACAATGATTTATATGAAGAGACAAATGGGTTAAGCAAAGGAGTACATTCCAAAGGAAATAAACATATGTATAAAAGTTTTGATGTTTCGCAGGCAATATTAGGATAAAAAAAACTATATTAGATTCATAAAAAACAACAATAAAATTAGTAAAATTCGAGTAACATGTTAGTAGAGAGAATAGTGGAATAGAGGGATAATATAGAGACGTGTCTAATACAACAGACGTCTGTGTCCTGAAATCGAGAAAAAGAGAGTGCACATAAATAAAACAGCCAGATGATGCAAAAGAGAAAGAAAACAAACAGAACGAAATGCATGCATATATTTGATACATCTTATCTTAACTTAATATTCTTCGTACAATATTTCAATGATTCATTTTTTTAAGTATAAAGTAGTAAAATAACACACATATTTTGCTTCACATAAATAAATAAACGTACGCACATAATTGGAATGCATTCGACTACGATTTAATCACCCAAAAATTCTACAGGTATTCCAAAAATAAATGGGCGATTAAAAGAATAACCGAAAGCAATTAAAAGGTACTTAATATAAATTTAAAAAAAAAATGCTTGAAATGGTTTACATAATATTTTAAGTTTGGAAAAGTTAGAGTATGATATTAGAGTTTGATCTAAGAATATCTTTTAACGGCGAGCTTCAAAAGTTATTGGAAATTAGTCGATGAAATAGATTATTAATTACATAAACGTGAATCGACAATGATATGTAAATAAAATAGTGTTCGAATTCGATTTATCGTTTTATTTTTACAATACTTCATTTACTGTCTACATACAACGTTTCCAAACTTTAAATGTCTATATAAAGCATACCATAACATCTTATATACTTTTTTTTAGATAAATAATATGTTCTCACCCTCAACATTGACTTCAATGTCTTCTAATCGTCCCGGATGATTAATTAGAAGTGTGCTGGGTCTGTGCACGGGTCCGGGACCCGGCAGCGTGACGCTTGGTCCAGCACCGCCTCCTCCAACTCCCACGATCAGAGGACACCCAACTACGGGCCTCTTGTTGAAGGCTACATTAACTACGTGATCGCATGCTTCTGCCGGCACGAAGCTCACGGCGAATTTCGCATTGCCCTGAGGGTGCACTTGTGTGGGTATGTTCAACCCTCGGGCGGAAATGGTAATTTCCAAATTTCCTTCTCCCGCTTCGCTCGCATCTACAGAGAAGGTTACCGGTCGTCCCACCGTTCCTCTGGCCACGTGTCCGACGGTCACACGGGTCGAGTCGAAGGCTTTCGCTATGAACGGCGTTCCTTGTACGGGCCTTCCGTTATAATCCACGTTAATTTGGTGGGCTCCGACTTGGTTCGGCGTGAATTCCGCCGTGAACCCGGAGTGTATATCACCGGTAACTTTTACAGGAAGTTCTCCGATCGGTCCTCTCACGGCGACTGCCAATTCTGCAGCGCCACCCCCAGCAACGCCCATATGGAACGAGCTGGGTTGATTCACGGGAATCAGCTCCAGGTGAGATAGGCTCAGTATCACCCTGCTCGTGTCCGTTACGGAGCATACAAACGGACATCCTCGGACCGTTTCTCCGT
>NW_017100094.1:1489-136930 GCF_001412225.1 Nicrophorus vespilloides | reverse complement strand
CACTTGAGTGGGTAGTGATCTTCGAGCCGGACCCAATACTTCAACGACCGGAGCATTGGGACTCTCGACTGCAAAGAGACAGGCTCTACCAACGGATACTTTATCCATTGATTCCGGTGTGATGATTCTGGCTGCAGGAGTAACGACGCATTTGAAAGGACTTCCTGGAACATCCTGTCCATTGAATCGCAAATCAACTGAATGGGCAGTGGCTTCGCGCGGTGTGAAGGAAATAGCGTACGTGTGTGGTCCTTGAGCTTGGGCTGATGTTGGAACTCTTCCACCGTTTACGGTCACCTCTAGATTGCCAGGTCCAGCTTGGCTAGTTTCAACTGATTTCATCCAATAAATCAAACTTAGTTTCTAAATCGCTACTCATGAATTTCTCACCTAGGAATGTGACCGGTTTTCCGACGACTCCAGTTGCGGCTTCTTTGACTTTGATAGCTTGAACGTCGTAAACTTTGGCTGCGTACGGACTACCGGCAGTAGGTATTCCATTGACGCTGACGTTTATCCGATGCTCTCCGACGACCCTGGGTACGAACTCAGCGCGAAACTGAGCGTTGCCCAATGGTTGGACTTGGGTGGGCACCGATTGACCTCCGGGGCCTGAGCCAATTTTCGTTTTTTGTCAAGGATATTAATTATTATAGGGACTGGTTCATTTGGGGGGGAAGTATTGTTATACACGAGGAATGATTCATGAAGCAAATCAGTTAAAGCAAATATGTTATTTTACTACAATTTTGTGCATATGTTTATTTCATCTTGAACGCTTCAATCCATTTCAATAACGAAGACCCATTATCGTTTCACAAGTTATATTTTAACGCGTAGAGTTTTTCACTAACACATTTAAGTATTATATTTTATGTTTAGCACCTATAGCAATCATTTTATTTATTTAAATTATACTTTTACTATTTAGAATCTTATAATTGAAGTATTTAAAATTTAGTAGATAATAATCGCAAAAAACATGTAAAATATTAATCTATTGATATCTAATTAATTACTTGAAAAATAAAAAATATGATCTTGCTAATAAATTTAAAAAAATATCATTCAATTTTGATCCTGTAATTCTAATATATTTCAATATTTATTATTATAATGAATCTTAAATTGAACATATACTAATTAAATCATTGAGAATTTGATGCTAAAATATGCAAAGACATTAACTGTTAACTTTACATATTCCAACAATAGAAGTCATGACCTTTTTTCTTGTTACAAACAATTATGTAAGTTCTGTTGACAAGAAACAAATACATCCGCTTATTAATGAAACGAATTACAAAATGTGTGTGTTATTTTTATACGAAGGCTGAAATTATTTAATTTTCAAATATATTGTACAAAGAACATTTAAGAAAGATGTGTATCATGTTTTTTAAATTAAAGAATAAAAAAAAGAATCAACAAATCATAGGACGAAGATATTTTTGGAAAAAATTGTATATTCGTGAAGAATAATTGTATGAATAGGCAAGGATGACTATAGCACGCTTTAAGAAACAATTCATTGATGAATAATATACAACGTACAAGCAGACCATATTTATATTTAAAACAAAATAAATAACTTTCGATCGGTGCACGAGTTTTGGTTTGAACCAAATTAAGTGGCATATGTCGGGTATAACTTTCACCGCGAATGAGTGGTAAAAAGTAAATGAAAACCTGCAGCGACTAATTGTAACTTTAATTGATTATGGGATAAACCATACGGCAGACGAGTAAATAATCCAATTATATGTATTTTTAAAATAGAAAAGAAAGTTGCCGTACTTAACGAGAAACCTGATAAAATATCACGGAGAACGGCGAACTTCTTCTGTCTATATTATTTCTTATTGCCATTTATTAATTTATTTTATTCTTACTTTTGTGTTTTTATGTAGAAATTAAGTAAACCAACATTATAAATATATTTCTAATTACTATAATTATTTCTATTAATGTATAAAATAGTCCAATCATTAGTCACTTTAAAATATTTGTTAATGATTTATGTTCATAATTTTGTTAAAGTTCCATTTTATATTCAATTTTAAATTCTTACGAAAGTTAACAATAGGTGACTTAAAAACATACTAGTAAAATGTAGTCTCTAGTAGAGTAAAAACTCAAAATATTACATAAGATATATAAATAAATACATATAAATTTTGTTTATTATTATTTCATAAATAATCATTATCAAGTTTTACATTTCTTATTGTTTCCTTTTAGTTACTCAAATAATTAATTATAAAAATGATTAATTAGAATTAATAAGTTCAGTTTAGGGCAGAAAGACCTATGATTAACAGCCCTTTGCAGCAGTTGAATTTTATTACATTTTTGTTATTGCATTAAGTTTTTTTTAATTTTATAATATATTGTTGCAATAAATATTATTATTATTAAGTTCAGTTTTATATTTTTTTCTTGTATCTTTTTCTTCATATTATTTTATATACTTATGATTATAATATGTATACATTACATTAAATTATTTAAAATTATATTTATCTTCAAAATTATTTAAAAGGTTTTGTTTAGATCAATAAGTCAGTACGTTGCTAGAATTAAAAAATAATTTATTTCTTAAGTTTGTTAATAAGTTATTTAAAAAGAACGAAGTTAAAATGTTGATTTTTTATTGTATATTGTAAAATTAATCAGAATATGGACGAGAGAAATCAAACTTGATTAAATAGAATTAAAAATTTTAAAGGTCAGTTCTATAAGTCAAATCGTACAGTTTTTGTTATAAACAAAAGTAGATAGCAATAGTAAAATAAAATGTAATTTAGGTCGTTGTCTCAAAAACTTTCCAAATGCACGTTCGATTTATTCGTACAACTTTTTTTTATTCGATTTTGTAATAGTAAATAATTGCCTAATTTAGCTATTTCCAATTGAATATTTAGACTATGTTTATAATATAAAAATCAGTGGTCACGCTTGGCATATGTTAAATTATATGATATACAGTGGAACCTCGCTTAACGAGTTTAATCTGTTCCAAAATTTCCGGATTTTTACTCGTATTTTTGAAACATATTCAAAAATACATATAATATGTGTACATAAGTTTTAAAAATGATGTAGCGTTATTCGAAACGTCGCTCGTTAAGTCATTTTTCTTACAATTAATTTTTAAGCGAAATTGCGAGGTGCTTGTTAAGCGAGCGTTAATTTGCAATAAAAAATATTTCCTATAATAACTTTAAAAATGTAAATTATTATGTTATTTTTTCAAAGTCAATTTTATATTTTTTTCCGTACTAACAACAAGTGTTAAAAATATTAAAAGATTGATCGATTTATTGATCATAGTAAGAATACTCTATAATTCTAAGAAGTATCTACTAACTGTATGTTAATGTCAACAGGTAAACCTCTTAACTAAAGAATTTATATATAGACTAGATGTCACATATAAGCTAGAAAGGTTTATGGTTAGAAAAACTGAATTCTAATATATAAGTTTTAGATTTATGGTCGAATTGTAAGAAATACAAGTAGCAATACGAGAATAATAGAAGTAGAATACACTAAACAGCCAAAAGCATTATAAAAATCATAATCATACAATGATTTATATGAAGAGACAAATGGGTTAAGCAAAGGAGTACATTCCAAAGGAAATAAACATATGTATAAAAGTTTTGATGTTTCGCAGGCAATATTAGGATAAAAAAAACTATATTAGATTCATAAAAAACAACAATAAAATTAGTAAAATTCGAGTAACATGTTAGTAGAGAGAATAGTGGAATAGAGGGATAATATAGAGACGTGTCTAATACAACAGACGTCTGTGTCCTGAAATCGAGAAAAAGAGAGTGCACATAAATAAAACAGCCAGATGATGCAAAAGAGAAAGAAAACAAACAGAACGAAATGCATGCATATATTTGATACATCTTATCTTAACTTAATATTCTTCGTACAATATTTCAATGATTCATTTTTTTAAGTATAAAGTAGTAAAATAACACACATATTTTGCTTCACATAAATAAATAAACGTACGCACATAATTGGAATGCATTCGACTACGATTTAATCACCCAAAAATTCTACAGGTATTCCAAAAATAAATGGGCGATTAAAAGAATAACCGAAAGCAATTAAAAGGTACTTAATATAAATTTTTAAAAAAATGCTTGAAATGGTTTACATAATATTTTAAGTTTGGAAAAGTTAGAGTATGATATTAGAGTTTGATCTAAGAATATCTTTTAACGGCGAGCTACAAAAGTTATTGGAAATTAGTCGATGAAATAGATTATTAATTACATAAACGTGAATCGACAATGATATGTAAATAAAATAGTGTTCGAATTCGATTTATCGTTTTATTTTTACAATACTTCATTTACTGTCTACATACAACGTTTCCAAACTTTAAATGTCTATATAAAGCATACCATAACATCTTATATACTTTTTTTTAGATAAATAATATGTTCTCACCCTCAACATTGACTTCAATGTCTTCTAATCGTCCCGGATGATTAATTAGAAGTGTGCTGGGTCTGTGCACGGGTCCGGGACCCGGCAGCGTGACGCTTGGTCCAGCACCGCCTCCTCCAACTCCCACGATCAGAGGACACCCAACTACGGGCCTCTTGTTGAAGGCTACATTAACTACGTGATCGCATGCTTCTGCCGGCACGAAGCTCACGGCGAATTTCGCATTGCCCTGAGGGTGCACTTGTGTGGGTATGTTCAACCCTCGGGCGGAAATGGTAATTTCCAAATTTCCTTCTCCCGCTTCGCTCGCATCTACAGAGAAGGTTACCGGTCGTCCCACCGTTCCTCTGGCCACGTGTCCGACGGTCACACGGGTCGAGTCGAAGGCTTTCGCTATGAACGGCGTTCCTTGTACGGGCCTTCCGTTATAATCCACGTTAATTTGGTGGGCTCCGACTTGGTTCGGCGTGAATTCCGCCGTGAACCCGGAGTGTATATCACCGGTAACTTTTACAGGAAGTTCTCCGATCGGTCCTCTCACGGCGACTGCCAATTCTGCAGCGCCACCCCCAGCAACGCCCATATGGAACGAGCTGGGTTGATTCACGGGAATCAGCTCCAGGTGAGATAGGCTCAGTATCACCCTGCTCGTGTCCGTTACGGAGCATACAAACGGACATCCTCGGACCGTTTCTCCGTTAAATTTGATATCGATAAGATGGGGTTTTGCATGGTCGGGCGTAAACGATACCAAGCAACGACCTCCGCCGACAACCTGGACATGGTTGGGTACTTCTCCTTCGTTTATGGATATCTCCAATTGTCCTTCGCCCGCTTGGCTGGCATCAACTGCAAAACAATAAAACCATCATAATATTATCCATTCTACAAAAAAAAATGCATATCGTAACATTTCAATAAACTACAGTGACCTTGCTATCATTATCGTTATAGGAAGTAAAGTATTGAATATTATTAACTCTAAAATACCTGCATCGCTAATCGTATGCAAAATTAAATTACTTTAATTATGAGAACTTTGCTATCTACATTTTTATGATAATAATTAAAATCGTATTATTTTCTAATATCCAAAAAAAAAATTCAAGAATAAAATGAATAAAATTTAGTAACATTGACCTAAGTTTGGGCCAAAAGTTTAACGTCTTAGTTAATTTTAAATTAACATAAAGTGATGTTTTTTCTCGAAATTAATAAAAATATTATAAAAATGTAATTAAAGCATGAAACAACTAAAGCGTCATTATTTTCTGGAATACGTTGAAAGAAATTTAACATTTCGAAAGAATTAAAAAATTGTTAAATAAATTTAAAAATATATAAGTATTAAAAAGTGAATGTGCTTTTCTATTTTGGTAATTTTTAAATAATGAGAAATCCATATTCAATAAATTAAATGATTTGAATGAAATTTCATTGAATTTAAGCGCTCATTCAATTCTAATTTTATTAATTAGTTTTTGAAATTAAATTTTCGATACAAAAAGGAGAAATGTAATGGTTTTTAAGAATCAAATTTTGTTATAATCGATTTAAAGACATTAAATTTCAAATGGGACCGAAAGAAAGTTATACAAAAAAAATGTATATGAATGAAACTAAAAGCGTAAAAAATATTTCAATCAAATTGGAATGGAATAGAAATTAATTGATGAACCTTCCGTCTGCAGAACAGATGGTTCGTTTGTAACATTAAGTGAAAGCAATTGAAGATGATTCAAGAATTGATATTTGAAAAGTACATCGAGCTGGTACTCTACTCGAGATGTGTGAAATGAAATCGGTGTACGTTGTACCGTTCTGTAAATAATGTACCGTAATGCAAAGAACGACAGTTTTAAATATTTAAAGAACAAAAGAATACGGTGAGGACGTGAAGTAGATCTGAGACTAAGTGGAAATAAATTGAATATTATAAAAATCGAAATAATTCCATGCAAAATAATAATGCAACTTGTTTTTCTAAATTTATCTTGAATTACGTATGCTCTAATTAATACGCATGTAATATGTAACAAATGACCTTTAATAAATACATATTCTGTATTTGTATAGTATATACATATACAGTAAAAATAGTTGTATCTTGTTTATCGCATATTTATTATAATAATACTAGTTGCATAATTCACGGAATTACAAATAAACACAAAGCTTCTAGCTGAGGTCTTCTTGTGATAAATGTTATTATCAACTAACATTGCAACAATGATACAATAAACATCCGCTACTGCAATTGCACATTCACATACACAAATTATAACAATTTATATAAACAGTAAGTTTCCCAACATTATAAGAATATCCAAGGTTAAATAAACTTGTACAAGAAAGTGACGCACCCGAAACAAGTAATGTTTTTTTTTAAGAAAGTAATTACCAAAAAAATCATATCATTCTTCAATTCAAAAATTATTTTATTTAAATGTCAGCATAGTTTAACTTAATTAGCATACATTATTATTGCATATGACTGCGTATGACTATATACGTATAAAAATCGAATCTTATTATATAAATGCAACTTATTTTTATATTTTTATTCTTAAGTTGTTATTATTATATTTAAATAACTTTAGTTTTCATTATAAGACTAAAGTCAATTTTAACAAAATGATAGTGTTTTAACAGCTGCAGATGAAAATCTGGTTTAATAATTATATACACTTGATCATTAAAGTTAATGCGTAAACCGTAAATTTTATTAGAAATGTAGTATTGAAATTTTAGTAGAAAGGCGTGGAATTTATTTTCTAGTAACATATTTATTCAAAACTAGCTTAAGTATAGTCAATTTAAAGAAGTAATTTAAGTAGAAAGTGTAAATAAAGCGGAAAACTATTAAGTTGTCACAGTTTTCTACATACATGTGAAATCATCTATATCCAAGTGTTCAACGAACCTCTTTAAAAGATTGTAGAATATTTTCATACCGGAAATTCCATATATGTTTTCATTTGATATATTTAATTTTGGTATTGTAAATTTAAATATAATTATCCAAAAGATGATTCAAGTTTACGTTTTTAATGTAATTTGAATATCGGTAAGAAAATAAAAAAAAAAGGTGAGTGGGTGCGTCAATGAAACGTAACATAGCTATCAACTTGAACTTTTTAAAGCTTCATCATCGATTATAATATTATTTAGATGGTCGTAATTTAAAAAGAAATCCTGTTTGGGATTGTGAGTTTGCACAGAAGAATGTGATTCATTCGAATAAAATTCGTGCATATCCAAATTTAAGAGGATAATTTTTTGAGAATAACAATAGCAAGTCTTTATTAAGTTAGAAATTGATTAAAATAGAAACTGTCTTACCTCTGAATTGGACAGGTTGTCCAACGACTCCACCACTAACATCGGCTACTTGTATGAGTCCAGCATCGTACACTTTGGCGATGAGAGGACCACTAGGGAGTTTCTCTCCGTTCACGTGTACCTCAACAATGTGAGTTCCGACTTCGGTAGGCACAAATTCAACACTTTGCACTCCGGATCTGTTCCCAGGCAAAACGCGAGCCTGCACAGCCCTTTTGCTCGGAGATATTACGTGCACACTCAGATCGTCCGGAGCGGTATTTCCGCTGGTGATGATTTCGAAAACGGCCGCGGTATTGGCTGGCACCAATCTGGTAGATTCGCCCAGAACCGACAAATTCGATGTAGACATTATGTTTACGTGCCACGGACTACCTGGATATTCAAGACATATTCATTTCTCAAGAGTGGTGCACCAGAATAAATTGCATAAATGATATATATCTTATTATTGAGGCGCGATAATTGTAGGAAACGCGCGGCGAAGGTCAAAGAAAATCTCGCTTAATATACTGCTGCTGCTTCTGCTGCTGCTCATACGTCTAACGAGAGAAAATTAATTTCGAGCGTTTTTTTGTTTTCTTTTACCTTGAACATGAATTCAGTTCATCTAGTTAGTACATGTTGAAATGCAATTTATTTCAGGCGGTACCACATCTCAATAAAATAATCACGTCGAACGTTTGGTCTGAGCATACTAACAGTTCGCGCCTCGGAATGTGTTATGCAATTATCCGCGAAAATAATACGAATTTCAATACGACCCGTGAAGAGAAATCTCTTTCACATTGCCGCACACATACACAAATATACACAGAAAGCACAGAAAATTAACGTATGTTAAATGGTCGAAAAAGGAGTGTGACACGGATGTGTTCGAGACCGACACGCGTCTCAGAAGTTCGAACGCTGCGCAAGAACTAGCGACTTAAGCATGGTATGGTATGTAGGTAGGCCGGTAGGCGCAACAATCGTGAATTGTACGGCGTAGAGAGAGGTGTACGGGGAATTTTACCTGACATTCCACCATACAACGAGTCTCTCTCTTCATGCGGAAAGTGATCGTGCCTTTACTTCTTTGCACAGGTCGATGCATTTCATGTACATATACAATCAATTTACCTCGACGCATCCAAGAAAAAAAATTACCTTTACAGGATTGATTTATACTTTCATTCGATACTATAACTTTGCAACTTGCCCTAAGTTCTTCAAACGCAAACATTCCCATATCACATTCCAAAATGCAATAGAAAATGAATAATACCAATCATCCACTTTATAAATGTACATTTCTATTACGTAATAAACATTTATTGACTAAACAAGATTTAATTACTATTTTGGAACATCGTCAATTTTTCTTATTAACTTGAAACTTATTTATTCATCACTTAATACTTTTGAAAAAACGCACAATTTCTGTTCATGTAAAATAATTATTACATTACGTATATAATTACGTATCATTCTTATATTTCATAAAGTGAATAATCAATGCATTATTACATTGATAAATAATATTCAATAATGTTTGGAATCATAGAATCACTATATTCCTAACATTCGCACACGACACATTGAATTTAAAAAAATGCAAACTTCCATTTTTTATAAATGTGTATTTATATTGAGTAATAAGCATTTGTTAATTACGATTTCAAAATATGATTTAAGTACGTTGCAGGAATAAATTTCACATGAGATGAAGTAGCGTGAAAATATGTATTCTTTTTGTACACAATGCAATATACTGGTTGGTTGAGAATCGAAACGTCGCTTATGAAGAGTTTCACTTTTGAAGCGAACGAAACAATATGCAGTATTTAACATTGTCTTTTCATCTGCCTTCATGGAAATTATCATTAATAGTGATTTACAAAAAAAAAACAATCAAAAACTAATCAGAATCATGAAATGATCAAATCACAATTTCATATTGTAAAAATAGTATGCAATTGTATAGTTGGAACGCGTAAGAAATTAAAGAAAGTTCATCTCAAGAAAAATAAGAAAAATAAAACAGAAGACATAAAAAAGACAAGTCGCTCGAATAGGTATAAAACATACTGAATTGTGCGTTTTCTAATTAACGTGAAGTTCTCCTTTTCTGTCTTCTTCTTTTTAGTGAACGCTACGTCAATAAGGATGTCAGTGGGTCGCTCTTCATAGCGGTAAGATGCAACGCTTATGCTAATCCCCTTATTTTGGGCCAATGAACTTTCTAGAATTCGATTCAGTGCGGAGATTTTAGCTCAAGGAATATACTTTCAATTACAATTTTAAAAAAAATCGGACTAAACAAATGCTATTCTAAGGTTGTGTTGCCATTTTAATGTACTGCTTAAATCCAATATGTTTTACAAAATGCCATCGAATCATATATATATAAATACATCAACTCGCTCTTTCTGTTCAGAATTGTTGCTTTATAATACCGTTAGATATTTTATTTACATAACAAAGTGATTTTCTTTATAACATGTTATTCAATCACACTATTCAGCAGTACCTGATAATTACGTCTTAAATAAATCAACATTTGTATAGATATTTATTTGATGTTGACTTCCTGTGATGAACTCACCTTATATAAGCTGGAAAATAATAATTTTGTTGATATTTTGCGGTGCGCTGAAGAATGTGGCGAAAGTCAATACTTTTGTAATTCATTGTAATGAGCAAATGCACGTATTGCATAAGAGCAGAAGCGAGGAGATAATAAATAAGTAATGCGGCAACCTCCGCAATGTTGGAAAATATAATTTAAATTTCAAATTTACAGGCAGTCGCATTTGTATTCCTTCCTACCTACATACACATACTTCGAAAAAAAATATATTCTAAGACTTACCTGGGACAGTTTCACCATTAAATCGAATGTCTACCCTATGTGGCAAAGCCTGATGTGGTGTAAAGGCAGCCTTGAATCTCTGCCCACCCAAACTACGAACACTTGATGTTACCTTACCGCCTTCAACGAGAATCTCCAAATCTCCAGAACCAGCGCCGCTCCCATCAACTGCAAGAAAACAAACATATCATTTATAATTACATAATAATTTGCTTTTAATAAAAGTATTTTATTATTTTTGTCGATTAAGTATTTGATAAATAGATGATCAATATATGATGATATTGATTGTAGACTTTACTATTTAGATTGTTGCACTTTCAACTGTCAACATATGTGAAGTATAAATTAGCAAATAAAATCTAATGAAATAATTTATTGTTTTAATAAATAAGTTTCAAAATACTACAATTTATACATACTTCAATTTGTATATTCATATTCAATTTGTTATGTTCATACAAGTTGAAGTTAATATGTTAACTTACTTTCAAATTCTACAGGTTGTCCAAGTGTTCCATCCGGCACGGGTTGAACCTTAACAGCACTTGCTCCGCCTTTACCTAAACTCCTGAAACCGTAGTTATCAACCTTCTGGGTATAACTCTGCGATTTATGAACACGCTGCGAATCCAATTGACTCTCGTTCTGATTGTACGTCTGCAATTTGTGCACGCGCTGCGTATCTAGCTGGCTCTCATTCAAATTAGCCAACGATTCCAGACTCCTTTCTGATAAGATATTGCTCGTCTTCTTTAAGGCATCCCAGGAATCTCGCCTTGTTGTGCTTCGATCATTAATTTTAATTACCGGCGATGTATCTACGCTATCGAAACTGCTGTTGTAGCTGCGACTCTCGACGATGCTTCGATTATATTTAGATGTAGAATAATTAACGTCTGGACTGCGACGATCCATAGCGGGGCTTCGGGATTCTTGCAAACGTATCGATTGCATTTTATTAGAGAAATCATCCTGCTTTTTGGACGATTCGAAATGAGATCCCATCGCGGGGCTTCGGGATTCTTGCAAACGTATAGATTGTATTTTATTAGAGAAATCATCCTGCTTCTTGGACGATTCGAAATGAGATCCCATCGCGGGGCTTCGGGATTCTTGCAAACGTATAGATTGCATTTTATTAGAGAAATCATCATGCTTCTTGGACGATTCGAAATGAGATCCCATCGCAGGGCTTCGGGAATCTTGCAAACGTATAGATTGCATTTTATTGGAGAAATCATCTTGCTTCTTGGACGTTTCGAAATGAGATTTCGTTGTGTAACTCGATTCGTAATCATCCTTCCTATGAAAACTCGGACTTGAAGCGTATGCTGTCTTTGCGTACAAACTCGGACTGGATGTTTCGTATCTTGATTTGTGCGAGTACTCCTGCTCCTTCCGAACAAAACTCGAATTTGGGCTATCAGTCCTGGTATTTAACTTTTTGCTTGTTATGTAGCTCGGACTTTGTGGACGAGGACTTAGTGGTCTGAAGTAAGGACTTGTTGGTCGGAATGTTGGGCTCTGTGTGCGCGGAGCTAGAGAAGGACTGCTGGCTCTTGGGATGTAGTGAGGACTGTTGTCTACAGGAGAACTAGCTGATAAACGCCTCTCGGATAACCTATGGTAATCTTGAGACAATTTATGTGTCTCCGTTGCGAAACTGGGACTAGCGTTTTGACGGTAATTTTTATTTGTTATGGAACTGTTCAAGTTTGCTGCTTGAACTGTAGTTATGGGACTAGCAGACAGATTACGCGAAATAGGACTTTGCCTGTACGTCGGACTAGAACTTGTCTTGGATCTACGTTGAGTGCCGACTCTCATCATAAAAGGAGAGCCTTTAACATCGTATCCATTGAAGTAGACGTATACCTGTAAACGGCAGTAAATTTAATCAATTTTAATTTCTGCATTTCATATTTTACCCTATGCTTTCCAGGAAGAACTGGCGTAAAATGTACGCGATGCAAATAGCCGTCAGCATCCACCTTCTCCATTCTAGTATGCAACGACTTTTTATCGTGCACCACATCTGCGTAGACTTCTCCTGGTACGCAAACATCGCGACAATCTAGGTCAATAGCGTGAGGCACCATCGGCAACGCACCTTCTAAACCAGACACCACAACACCGTTGGGATCGAAAACTGCGCATGTAAATGGACCACCCTACAAATAAAAGACGTATTAAGTATACATTCAAATGTCATAAGTTTCGTAATAATACTTGGATTTGTTTTCCCTGATACGTAATTTCAATTCTCCATTCACCAGCTTCGTCTGGCTTAAAAGTAGCACTATTTGTACCATCAACAATAGTTAAAGGGCATGCCAAAGGTCGCCCCATTGGGCTGTAGGCTGTTACTAAAATGTCCTCTCGTTTAGGAGCACCTAAACGATAAATAATTATTAATCTTTAGCTATTAATAATATTGATGTATAGTTAACCTGTAGCATTTACTAACACTTGGACTAAAGAACCAAGAGCGCATGGAGCCATATCTGGAGGTAAGACTTCAACGAGCGGCGGTAGAGCCCTGAAATAATGCTTAGAGGATACCTCTTGTCCTTCGTAGTAGACTAATATCTCGTGCATTCCCATTTTCTGTGGCACAAAAGAACCTCGTCCATGCTTCAAAGAACGCTGAGGATACACTTTATTATCAGGACCTCTAATTTCAACTGATAATCTGTCATATGCTAAGGATGAATCCATTAAAGTGACTTGATATTGCGTCTGTAAAAAAAAGATAACCATTGAAAAGAAGTTACATATTGGTGTAGAAATTTACGGATTCTCCGACGCGTCCGGACGTTGATTCCAATTTAACATTGATAAGGTCGTGAATTGGAGGTCTTTCCGGAATCCATTGAAAGTTAGCTGCATAAGCCATCACCCCCAGATGTTCAACATTTATATCGGCCATATCTCTAGCAGACAATATAGGATGTACACCTAATCGTTTTCCCGCCTCGACTGCTTGAGTCAAATTCGATTCCCAATGCGATGGCTCCGTGCGGAGTTTCTCTGGAGCTGCCGAAGATCCTCCCAAAGATCTAATTACCTCGCTAATTACACGTCCATCGTTCCAAGCGGACTAAATAAAATTGGAATTAATTATGAGTCATTTTAACGATTATATCATTGTTACTGTAAAATTCTCGACGGGTCGTTCCAATCTAGAGTTGACCCATCTGAGCGTCGCATGGAATCCGGGCGAACCTGGTTTCATGAAGTACGAAAGGTAAGTCATTCCAGATAATTCGTCGAGCCAAGGAGACGCCAAATATTCTGGTTCCAAGACAGCCGGTATTCCGAGTTCCTTATTAGCGATACTCATTGCCCTTCGGCAATTGTCAATGCCGTCGTGTTTATCTGAAATATGTGTCAAGAAAATGAGGTGAAGTGAAACAGGTAAAACATATTCTGGGAAATGAGCTACGTGCGTGTGATTGTGAGCAGAAGTATACAATTTATACTTTTCTTTTTTCAATAATTAAACTAATTTCAATATTATGCATTAGTTTAATTAATTAATCTCATAACAACATGCTTTGATAATAACATAATTATATGTTGCTCTCTTTACCATAATTTTCTATTATTATATTTTATTGAATCGAGTAATAATTGCGAGTAATTAATGTATATAATTTACCTAATTTTCTCCAATGCGGGAACAATCCTGGTCTACAGTAGTCGACAAGGGCTGACAAAAGAATACCGGAGTTCCAATCCGTTGTCAAATTGTTGACTTTACATTCTGGAAGCACGGCTTGCAGCCAAGCCAACATCAACTTCCTCGGCGGGAATTTGGATCTGCCAATTTGATAACGCACAATCAACGACCATATTAAACCCAAAATCAGTTTCAGGTTTCCATTCACTATATCGACGTTACCTGCAAAAAGAAAAATCAAAGACTTTATTAATAAAAATCAGTTAACGGAAACTCAGTGGGAAAATTGACGCTTTCTTTGAAATAGTGATAAAGCAACAATCGCGTCTCGAGGTGAAGCGCTATAATTAGATTAACAGTGAGTACATTAAAAACACCGTTCTCCTCCATTGTCTACCAATTTCCTTCTTTAAACAATACATATTATAAAAATCATTGAAAGTCCATGAATGCTCCCACGAGTACAAAAATCTTGAACAATCTATAAAAACCGCAGATTGATTTGTTAATCACTGACAATCCAATAAGATTTTATTAAATATAACTAATTGTATTGTAAAACAAAATCTTATGCGATGGCCGGGAATCGAACCCGGATCAACTGCTTGGAAGGCAACTATGCTGACCATTACACCACCATCGCACTTATAAATTTATGATTTTTAATAAACAGGCGTTAACTATTTCGGTTTAATATTTAAAAATCAATTTTTAATATAATATAATGACATTGTAATAAGTATTAATTGCGTGTCATCTGAATGTATCAATATAATTAAATGCGTTCAATGTAGGTCGAGGTTGCTTCTCCAACCTTGAATTGAAATCTCTCGCCGTTCTGCATCTACCTACATTTTTTTTTGTATTTCTCGCAGCCGTCTGCATTTATCATAAATCTCGTCACTGATTTGTAATACAAATATCCGTTTCGGCTGGTTACAGCTCTGATAGTTTGCCATACACCGTAACGCTTTGATTCATATGTTCCATAACAATTCTATAGCTTACCAATGTTAACCAATTTGACTCCATCTTGTTCGATGGCATTTAAGGCGCATGCAACATTCTCCAGGTAGTGATGCTGATTCATAGGTCTTTTATTCCAGGACGGCTTAATTGGATGCCCTTGCAGCTTTTCCACTAAGGTACAGAGACGAACGCCACTGCATAAATCTTGGCAAAGATCAGCCACACGCAAATTGGATGGAAGATTCTCGTTCACCCAATTCCGGAATGTATTTGCTTGTATTTCAACCCACACATCTTCATTTCCTATAATAAATGAAATAATTTATGTAATTTTAATTATAATAACAACATTTTAAAACATATTTAAAGTTGTAAACAAACATATTTTCCAATATAAATTTAATGTAAACTATAATTATTTCTTTTTTATTCAACTAATAATTAAATTGTTGTAGAAATTAAATTTGTATACAAAGTTAGTTTAAATCAAAGCTGTTCCTAATAAAAAAATACATACACAAATGTAATTTGTATAATATATTTTATATGTTTTATTTCATTCCTATCTAATTTGATTGCAATAACCTGGGTTTAAAAAAAATAATGATGTCATAAATTTAAAAAAAAGTGATGTCATGCATGTTCGTTAAAAGAGCAAACTTATATACACAAGAAATAATCGAAAGCAAGTTTTAAAAACTCTTGCACGTTAATTGAGTAAATTATTATGTATGAATATTGATGAACAAATTATAAGGAATTCATTATTAATGATTTTGTTATTGTCGTATATGCAAGTGCATCATTCATTTCATCAAGGAGTAACGTAAACTCCTTGAAGAATTAATGTTAAACAGTTTATAATTAATTAATCTGATGTTAATAATTAAAAGAAAACAACATTTTTTTTTCAATTAGTATAGTTAATTATAATTATTTCCGAATCCGCAAATGCGATGCAAAACCTACGATTTTCGTCACAATAACATACCTTTAATTTGCATACCACGTGCTGCATGTCCTTCTGGACTTCGAGCCAAGAGCCCACTGTGTGATATTTTACCTTCCATTTATGGTTAGCACTGTTTTTAATTTGAAATACACGTAACACCAACTATTTACTTAGAACTGTGCATGACAAATGCATGGACACCGTTGGCCGCCAATCCGCATCTAAGGACACAATTCGCCACCTAAACACATTGAATTTATAATGAATCGCTTGCAATAGTAAAGAGAAATACTTTTAGTTTAATAATAAGTATTATCGACTTGGATATATGTAAAATTGTAATGCAAATATTTAGTTTATGCGACAAAAAGGTGTAAAGCTATTTCCTCCGCGATAAAAAAAAAACGATGTTTTCAAATCAAGGCCGCCCCAAAGTCATTTGAAACAAAGCACATTAAAATTTCGTCGAAAATAATAACAACCATATATCTTCATTTTTCGTGACTCGTTCCCAACGAAACAGGACATTATGTAAGAAATGATTAATGTATACATTTAATGCCTAATTTAGTACGTGTCCGTGAAAATAAAATATAACTAATTAATTAATTACACATTCAATTTATCTTTATAAACTGCTTTATTCTCTGTATATAAATTAATAAATCTATTAAAAATAATTTCGTATCGTCTTAAAATCCATAGTTTTAAATTAGCAATGATTCAATCATTACCTAACTATTTCGAAATTGAATATATTCACACAGTTTGTGTTTTATAAAAAACGATGTTTTTTTTTCTGGTATTTTCTTATGAGGAAATTGCATAAGTCTATTTTGGTTGCTGCTATTCGAAATCGAAGAAATGAATGTATCAATTAAATAGCGTCAAAGGAAATACAATTACCAAAGTTGAAAATTTGCAAGCGATATATTTTATAAACGAAACACTTGTTTATTGTTGAGAATTAACAGTTGCACTTCGAAATAACACCAGCACTCACAGATACACTGTTTGTCCTTAGTA
Organism: Nicrophorus vespilloides; assembly: GCF_001412225.1. NCBI lineage: Eukaryota > Metazoa > Arthropoda > Insecta > Coleoptera > Silphidae > Nicrophorus > Nicrophorus vespilloides. Next base: position 119,626 of record NW_017100094.1, on the reverse strand, counting down.
ATCCGTACTTTATATATTTTTTGCTACAGTTAAAAGCGACTTGTTTTGCTCGTTTCACGCATTCTAGATGACATGTGTTCATTAATTAGCGCGCAATCTTCTTGGTTTCCTATTGGAATAGGTCCGCACGGTCGGAGCTGTGCAACAGTTGTGGTGTGGTATGGTGGGTACTAACTATAAGGTGAGTAAGGTGTGTTACGTAAGAATAATACCTGTATGGCAGAGCCTGGTCAGTAGAAAGCGGTTTTGATATATTCGCTTTAACAAAATACAAGCGAGAAGCGAAATGCTATAAAAATGAGCACTAAAAACGCGCAGCTTACGATTATTGTAGGATGCTTGTACCTACAAACATTCCCATATTTACATATTACACTTCAAAATCATATTAATTAACATGTTTGACTTGTTTGTTTTCGTTGTTATTCGCATTTAAGTCGATTACAAATATTCTCTCAGAAAACATTGATTGATGTTTTTGTTTGCGATTTACATTATCTGGATGAACAATAAAGTAAAAATTAATTAAGTTGTGTATTATCCTTTTAAGTGAACAATGGATATTTTAATTTAAACGTGCATTAAATTTTACCGTAGGAATGACAATAACACAGTGATTTCATACGCCAAGGAACGAAATAATTGTTTAATATAATTTACTGTTGCGCTATCAAAGCAGTAACTTATAATAAAAGTTTCTAACATAAAATTTGTATTGTATTTAGTCGATTAATTAAACTAATTTTATAATGCTTGGGATATGTATATCATATTCACCCACTCATTCATAATACGTTTTCATTCATTATTTTTGCACAGTCTATGAAACCTTATATAGATAGACACGTCAACTTTTGTTTGAATAATTTAAATAAACTTAAATGTGTACAAATCAATTAAATAATTACATGATATTCAATGTTTAAAAATATAAATGTTCACGAATTCGAACCTAAAAGAGAAAGAACTCAGGTAGTTTTTCTGGTGAAATTCCTGTCTCGTGAAATAATATCATTGTCTCTTCAAGATGTGACTAAAATTCATTTACATACATTATGCGGTGATAACCATATTATTACATTATGACGTTTATTTTATTATTACTTTTGGTATGCATTTATCTCTTGTATATAGTACAACTTTAGTTATAAATGTTTAACTTACAAAATGATATACGTACAAATAACATTTATAATTCTTTCAATGGACTTAAAATTATGAAAATTTGTTTATTAATATTTTCATCATCATTTTATATTGTGCAAAATAAGGGTTTCTAAAAATATAAACTCATAAAATTAACTATTTAACAATATTTTATATCATGAATTCATATAGAATATTTATAAAGAAAATCCATGATATGCAAATAATAAATATGCAAAATAACTTCAAATTGTTATAGGCAACCAAATATACATGTATCTAAAAATGTATTACCTTTTACAGAGACAAATATTTAAGCAAATGTACTTAATTATTGATATTATCTCTTATATTAACTTTAAACCAAGGCTATAATACCTACAATTGTTTTACAGATACTTAAACAGGATTAATAAAATAGTCATAGTTGCATCTCATGAACAAAAATATCTCTCACAACCTTCTTAGAAGTAAAACATATTAAAATACAATATACAGTAATTAAACCTATTTTGTTTGACAAGCAGATTTACAATTTAATAGAACAGAGACAATTGAAAATAGAATTTCTATACTTAGAACTATGCATTATTGAAGGATGTACAATAATAAATAAACATTTTTCATGTAGAATATAATGAATAGATCAACTTATTATTGCATTTTAGGTAGCAAAAAGCGATTGTAAACATCTATTTACAATCTAGTTTCCCATTTATTGATAATTCTATGATACTCATACACGGATATCCTAAAACATACATATCATAAAATATAATTAAGTTTGTTTGTTATAAGTTAAATCTATTTATTCTCGACAATACTAATTATATTACCATGTTGATACAAATGAATAAAGTTCAACCTTGATTATACGACCTGCTTCGACCCACTTCGACCCGAATGGATGTTCGTGTATGTACGATCTATTTTTTAACGTAAGCTGCAATGTGATTGGTCCTCGAAGTCATTGCCTGCCGGCGTAAAACTAAACTATCCTTGGAAGTAAATCATCAAGTGTGAGAGAGATAGCTGAAACGAAGAATATGGTAAATATACAACTGCATATAGCGAAGCGTTAACAGTGAGGACAAATATTTTATAATTACCAAGCGGAACAAGAGACAAAACTGCAATTGTTGCTGTACGTATTATATCAACTCGATACTATATAGAATTATCTTCGTAATAAACATCTATCTCCATTTTAACAGGCCAACTTGCAGCGCCACTTGAAAAAACCGGGTGCGGTAATTCAAAAGCTGCTCACCAGAGGCATAGTACTCGCGTTACCGCATTTTTGGCAGATAATGCTAAAATATCCAACAATTTATATTGTTATAAATGCTAGTGACAATTTGGAATATCCCATAAGCTAAACATTGAGTATGAACAAAACAAGAAGTGGTAAGTACATGAATATTTATAATCCAGCCAGTCAATTAAACATTACATTTATTTCAGTAAACTAAGAGCAAACTACATAAAATGTCTACTGAAGACATTGTGCAGGTGATGGAGGTTTCGCCAGATGTATTTGAAGAATCTGATGCAGAGAAAACTGAGGAGTCCTCAGAGGATGTAAAGGATGCATTAGAAAAAAGTATACACACAGTGGAGATTGTTGAGGAGATAGAAGGTGAGGATGAAGAGGATGAATCCATGAATCCAGAAGTTAATACTTCTGAGTCTCAAGAGTCTGTGGATTCAGAAAACTCCTCAACAAAAACATCGAGAGAACTTAAATCAATACTGGAACTATCAAAAGAAGCCAACCTAGACACTAATATTGTTCATAAAAGGAAGGCTATTGATATGAAGTCTGATAGTGATGGGAGAGAATCTCCTAAAAGAATTGTGGTAATGAAAAAGATTTCATATGATGATTGTGAAACAACACCCAATGAAGAGGAAAATTCCTTCAAAGCCATAGTGAAGAGGAAAAGAGATAGTACTACAGAGAAGGTTGCAGGTGGCGCTAGTGATGAAAAAAGATACAAGAAGGAAATAATGCCAGATTTAAGTCTTATTGAGGTATTAACAACATTTTATTTACATATTACTATATACATCATTACTTGATCCATCAATTTAGTTCATATATTTTTGTTAGAAGCTCTATTTATATCCCATAAATGTTAACCTAAATTTTAGGGGCGGACCTATTGATTTTATGCAGTTAAATAAGATCAACAGTATTTTTAACTTCTTCTGATTTATTTATAACATATTCTAAATCTACATTATGATCATATTTTGTTGATTTATATTATTAGTTTGTGTGTATATATTTCTATATTTTTTTTTTGTCTCTAGAGAAACAAAGATGCTTTTTGTTGGCGTTGTCATAAAAGTGGCGTAAATATATCTTGTGAAGAATGTCCTAGATCTTTTCATACAAAATGTGTAAAAATTACACAACCAAATAGTTTTAAATGCTCAGAGTGTTTAAATAGTAAAAAGACATCATCCATGTAAGATAAATTTGTTACAGATAAAATATAGATATAATAATGTAATTTTGTAGATCACTTTCAAACCTAGGAACTTTATTAAAGTATGCACATAAGAGAATGTTGCAGATAGTTGAAGTAAGTATATATTTTATGTGAAAATCTTATACAAATTGATTACATTTTATATTTCTAATTTCAGTCTGAGCCTTTTTTATACCCTGTAAATGAAGAAGAATTTCCAGAATATAAACGCTATATTGTTAAAGCAATGGATTTGACGCAACTTGGAAAGAATTTGCTTAATAACATATATCTGAATACAAATGCATTTGAAGCAGACACAAAATGGATTTTACATAACAGTATAATATTTAATTCATGTAAGTTTGTAGAGTAGTATTTCTTCCCTTGTTTTGTTAACAGCTTTCTGGATTGGTTTTAATCTTTTATTTTGATTTTTTTTTTTATAAAATTTACATAAAGTTCTATGTTCAGATCAGTCAAAACTGACAACAACTGCCAAGACAATTGTAAAGATCTGCAAGCAAGAAATGTCTGAAATAGAAAATTGTGCAAATTGCTATAGAAATGCCAACACAAAGGAAGATTGGTTTGTGGAAGTGTGCCCAAAGCCTCATATGTTATTATGGGCAAAATTAAAAGGTGTGTTTTAAATTAATAATATTCTTTAATTTATATCATTAACATAATTTAATACTTTAGGATTTCCATTTTGGCCTGCAAAAGCTATGACTGTAAATACTACAGGGATGGTGGATGTGCGATTTTTTGGAGCGCATGATAGAGCGTGGGTGTCGTACAAAGAATGTTATTTGTACTCTGAAAAAAATCCCAACTTAAATCAAATGAAGAAAAATGATATTAAGGAATGTATTAAGGTAAATATATTTATGTGTTATATGTTAATATATTAAATAATTGTCTTTTTAGGAAGTAAATATTTATATAGATAATTTTAAGAAGACATTTGGTAATTTTAAATATGCAGACTATAAAAGTCCTTATAATCCTATAATACATAATTGGGAAGTATATATAACAAAAAATGTATTGCTAAAAGATGAAAAGAAGACTATTTTGAAATCTGATAATCGAACATCTACTCCATTAAGCCACGTTAAATCACCTGCAAACTTAAGTAATGCTTCTAAATCAACAGATGATATTGAGAAAATTAGTGATACTGATGAAGATAGTCATGATACTGAATTCATTGATCCATCAGTGGGACATGTCACAGGTGACAGTCATTTCTTTGATGAATGTGATTTTGATACAGAAGGTAAAATATTATTTATAATTTTTAAACTAAATATTTATTTTATATACTTTCAGAAATGTCAAACGAATCAAGTAAATCTAAAAAACAAACTGTGGCTGATAAAGATAATGCAAACGATACAAGTAAAGTAAGTTTTTCAAACTTATCTGACATTATTGATAATTCTAAGAGTTCAAAAACTTATAGTAAAAAAGATTCAAAATTGAAAATATCTTCAAAATTATTTTTGAACTTAAGTAAAAAAGAAGGAACCAACAAAGATAGTAAAACAAATCATAGTGAAAAAACAAAAGAAGTCACTGACTCTTTGGAAAATTCAGAAAAATGGTTAGAAAAAACAAAATCTGAATTACCCTTGCCGCCGTTAGTACCTATTGGAAAGAAGAAACTTGACTTTGAGGAAAAAGAAATAGTTGATGTGTTATATCCAGAACCTACATGTTCAGATTTGAAGAATAAGATTTCTAATGAAAGTAGTGTCCCATTGCAGAAAGAAATCAATAGAGAAAATGAGGCTGAATTGAACCATATTAATGAAAAGAACATTGATAAAGTTGTGTTAGATAAAAGTGAAGAAAACCATTGTGTTGATACTGTGAAAAAATCTTCCACCAAAGCTATTGTCGAGACTACTGCTAAACCATCCAACTCGGCTGCGGAAAAGAAGACTGAAACAACAAATAACTCGGAAACATCTGCAGAAAATAGAAAAAGAAAGTTAAGTACAGATGATAATACGACATCTAAAAAGACTTTGCGAGTGGTAAATGTGGAGGAATTGGTTGACAATCAATACACGTCACTTCAATCACTTTTAGAAAAACAATTAGTAGCAAAAACTACAGACCTTAAAGAAGTTAAGGAACCTAGCGAATTATGCATGGTAGAAATTAAAACTGAACCATCTGAAAACGATGACGATAGCGAATATATGACCGCCAAGCGACGATTGCTTTCTGCTTTGAATATTTCGGAAAAATTACCTGAAAGTCAAACTCCATCCAAATCAGAAATTAGAACCCGTTCAAAAACTGATGAAAAAGTAGCTAAATTAAGAGAAAATCAAATAAGGAAAGATGAACCCGAAGTAAAGAAAACTGAAAAGAAAGTTCAAAAAGCAACAATAAAACAAAGAGCAAGAAAAACATTTCCAAGTCCACGGCAGCCAGTTCATATAAAGCAGGCAAAAAAACCTATAGCTATTGCAAAGTCGACTACGAATATGACAACAGCTCCTAGCTGCACTATGCCATTACAACAAACGACTGTTTCGAATCCTACTACCTCAACTGCTGTTATAACAACACCGTCTGTTGTTCCCCAAACAAATCCTGGCACAACAAATATGATGATTTTACCACAGCAATTGGTATTACCATCAAATCAAGCTATGCAATATTCCGCAGCAAGTCCATTAATAACGATGGTACCCCATACTGGAACATCATATGCTAACATAATTCTTCCACAAAATCAGAATCTAATACCCAGTTACAATTTCGCATCATTCAACGTTATACCTACTATAAATGATCAATCACAACAACAACACCAACAAATCACAACCCATAATGATACGTTAACAACAGCCACGACAACGATATTGGCAAATCCAATTATCGATTCGATCAATGGAATACCAGATTCTTCGAGAAATATAAATGATGTTTTCCATAAATTGCCACCTAGGTTAAAACCTAGGCCGCCTGGTCCATTAAGCCAACATTTTGAAGAGAGTATACCAAGCTCTGCTGGTCCTGTTACTGCAAAAATTAATTCTATATCGCATAAGGTATTTATCTTAGCTAATCGCATGATGTTTTTTTGTAATATATTTTTTTTTTAGCTAAGTGAATACTTCAGAGGAATGCTTATTGAGACTTTAAGTGATGTTAGTAAAGTAGACAATCCCGAAGCTTCGATTGCCAGTCTGAAATTGGAAATAGAAACGTTAAAACATAAACATAGCGAAGCTCTATTAGAAGTTAAAAAGAATTCCCATACGGTAATCCAAGATATGCAAAGGAGTTTGCAAGAAGAGCGAGAGAAAATTATTCAAGAAACCAAGTCGTCCTGCGAACACGAAGCGTTACGAAGGGTGGAAGAAGCTAAATTAAAGCAATGGTATAGTTAAATATTATAAACTTCAATAGAACAGTATTAACGTTTTAAATTAATTTTTAGGTGTGCCATGTGTCTAAAGGAAGCTCAATTTTATTGTTGTTGGAATACTAGCTACTGTGATTATCCATGTCAAAGTAAGCATTGGTCAACGCATATGTCCAAATGTACTCAAAGTAATAGTACTCAAGGACAAACAAGCTTACCTAATATTACAACGCAACCCCTTATTTTACGACCTACTGCGCCTCCAAAAGGAATGTCTGGGGTAAATTCACTCTAGCTATATAAATAATGTTAAAATGTAATAATAAAGTATATTTTGATTACAGAAAGTAAAAACAACTAAACTGCTTGTAAACAAGCAAACAACAAATAAAATGCCACTAAATATTGTAAAGGTATTTAATTAAATGCAACAGATGGAATTAAAATGTTCAATTTCATTTGTCTGTTGTAGTCAACACCAAATGCAATAACGTTAGTCGAATCAGGAAAATATGAAATATCAGTGGACAATACGAAATTGTTGAATTGTCCGTCATTTTTAAATACTGTACAGTCTGGAATGACAACTAATCAACATGCTTCACCAAAGGTGATGCTACAAAATAAGAGTCCATCAATAAATAAGAATGGAAGTGCTGGTGTAACAGAAACAAATGATAACTAATATCGTTTAGAGACATTTTATTATTAATATTTGAAATATTGATTGACAACATTTTCTTTATAATATATTTCTGTGTATATAAAATTATGCTGATGTTCAGTTGATATACATTTTTTCCTTGCTTAGTATATTTTGATAATATTACGTTGTGTATGTATATATATATATAAATCATTTCATTTATAACTATACTTTTGTATTAAATCATGAATAAATATATTCATTCATAAAATGTTTTTTATACAATATTAATTGCTTTTTCATATAGTTTTGCACCTGTCTGACTTTCTTTTTTGATGATGAGTACGACCCAGATTGACTTCAGTAAATTGCCTTGAATGCTATAAATAAATAATCTATTTGCTACAGTTCAAATATGAAAAAATCTTCCGAAACAAAGAAGTAGATATTCTTTTGTTAGGTTTTATTTGTTTTACATAGTAAATACTTCGTTGATTTGGCAACGTTGCGTGCCAATTATTTGAACGTCACATGTAGGTTAGAATTGGTTATAGAGATAAATCGAGGCATTTAAAGAGATGGTTTTATGTGTGGTGGATATTATTGTTCGTTAGTGAAACATTGAAAATGAGTGAAATATCAGTTTTAAGTTGGACAGAAAAAGACGTCGAAGAGTTTCTAATACGGGAAGGTTTCGATCAATCCGTCATAATAAAACTTTGTGATGAAAATAAGGTGAATGGGAAATGTTTACTTTCCTTGAACGATCAAGATTTCCAATTGGAACCCCTCAAAAACTTAGTGCTTCGTGATAGGAAATGTCTTTACGTTGCAGTGAAAACACTGCAACGTGAAAATCACAATCTGCTCATAGAACTGGGCCTGCTCGAATTGCAGTCAGTTAACTTATACAGTCATTCCATTAAACAAGAGAGTGAATATTGTGAGTCTGAAAGAATATCTCCCCCAGCCTCTGAAGATGGCAGGTCACAGCGTCTACCTCCAGATATATGGAAAGCCTTCCTTAGTTTTTGCTATGTTGTTTTTGTCACTTGGATTACAGCTTTTGTAATGGTTATTGTACATGACCGAGTACCTGACATGAAGAAATATCCTCCACTTCCAGATATATTTTTAGATAATGTACCTCATATATCCTGGGCCTTTGATATGTGTGAAGTTACTGGGACATTCTTATTCACAATTTGGCTTATAGTCTTGTTATTCCATAAGCACAGGTAATTTACTTTGTACTTATATAATTTGACCTTTGTTATTTTAAATTTTCTTTGTTTATCTTTTATATGAAATATTTAAAGCAATTTATTTATGTACAAGTACCATTTTTACATATAGATTAGATGTTTCATGACTCATTGATATACAGTTAAAATAATTACTTATTCTATGTGCATGCAACAAAAATGAACATAGGCTTTCTACTTCTGAATAAGTAATATTGCAAACAAAAATACAGTAAACCCAAATGATGTATAGCTAAAGCTGTTTTCGTAAATATATTAAACACGATAATCATAATACACTAATTGCGAAATGTTGTTTTCTAAAGTAGTGTTTGTAGTATACATAAGCAAATGTTAAATGATAACGTAAATTGAATAATCATGTTAAAAAAATGCAGTATCAAATTACTGATATATGTCTTTTTTGCAGTAATTTATTTACGATGTTTTAACGAGTAATTAAATTTTGTGCCTTTACTATCGTAAAGGCAATTACTGTTTATTTAATTATCGTTAGTATAATGTCTTGTGTTGTTATTTTCTAATTAGATTTGTGAACCAAATATACAAATAGATATTTGTAGGATAATCGTTTTAATTCCGTCAACGGATTAAATTGATAGCAATAAAGAAGAATAAGGTTGTCGCATTTGTAAAGCAAACACGCAAACAATAATAATGCCACAAAAGTGGGTAACAAAGGAAGTTTTAATGTTCCAGATAATAAAAATAATGAACTTTAATTCTATTTAAAGAAATAGTGCCTATATAAATATCAAAGGTTGCTCTCTATCGCGTTATATATAATACTTAAATGCTTTTCTGAACTCAATTAATATAGGTATCAATATTCTAGGTTCATCTTGATGCGAAGATTCTTTGCTCTCTCTGGAACCGTGTTTTTACTGCGATGTGTCACCATGCTGATAACGTCTTTGAGTGTTCCCGGTGCTCATCTACAATGCGAGCCAAGGAACTATGAGATGCAGGAGACGACATATGATCATTTGATATTCAAAATATCGCAGGCGTATTTTATCTGGAGAGGTGCCGGAATGTCGATACAGGGTGTTCGCACCTGCGGTGATTACATGTTCAGTGGGCACACCGTCGCCCTAACTATGCTCAACTTCTTCATTACTGAATGTAAGTTCTATATTTATTCAACATATTATCATTAATAGAATTTTTTTTTTATTAGATACGCCGAGACACCTGTACTTCGTGCATACTCTGACATGGATTATGAACATGTTCGGTATATTTTTCATTTTGGCAGCACACGAACATTACTCCATAGATGTTTTCGTCGCCTTTTATATAACAAGCCGTTTATTTTTGTATTATCATACTTTATCAAACAATCAGGCTCTGATGCAGCGCGATTCGACCAGGACACGGATTTGGTTTCCATTATTCTCTTATTTCGAATCCGGTGTTGATGGTATCGTGCCAAATGAGTTTGAAAGTCCGGCCGAAATTATGAGCAACCTTTACAGTTTCCTGAGCATGAAATTGAATGTATTCAAAATTTGTGAAGTACAGAATAATACAAATAAACAGTCTGATAGTACTGGCGCTGGGAGTAGTGAATTGGATAGAAAGACAAAATAACGTTGGTTTACTTAGATAATTATTAGTTCGATACGGATCACGTCTGCCAAATCATTTTTTTTTCCGAATGAGATATGTAAAAGGCTATTATAGTTTGTAATAAATAGAAGTTTCGTTAGTTCTCCAGTAAGTGTTATTATTTGTATTTTATTATTATTATTATGTTAATTGTTAAGCTCGTTTCTATAGAAATTGTACATTTTACAAAGATTTTGATATATTTTCTTCTTAGTTTTGTTAAATATATACAATTTATAATTATTGTTATTTACTGAACCAGTAATTTTAAATGTAATATTCAAAATGTTTCATAAAGTGTATAAATCTTATGATTAAATATTAAAGAATCACGACTGTATAGATTTTAAAAATGTCATCAATCACAAGAGCTTAGCTTTCATTTGTTTCCTCATAGTTTCCATTTTTTGCATATTCAGTATTTAATGATTGTAATTAAATTAATGCCATCAAAATTATAATTCATAGATCGTGAATATGTATTTTACATAGTAAAATAAATATTTCTGACATACAGTACTTTCATTAATTCTACTTTTGAAATATTGATTTTAATCATAGGATCATTCCAAATATTGCATTTAATATTATAATAAGCAATAACATCACATTGTTAAATAATAATAGATGCATGTTTACTCGTCAATGTGTAGCATCTGCGTGTTGTGATTTTTTAAATTGTTAGTACCAGTCATAATACTTTCTGTTTCGATAGAAAAATAATGTGTGATAACCATATTTCCCATAAAAATGTTTACAAACATTATGTTTTACTATTATCTGTTATAATAATACAAACAAATAATTAATTGTACCTTCCTATTTATTGTATTTAAACATTATACATTTGAACATATTTTTGTTGACTAAATAAAATATTTTATATCACAATTGTGTTTGATTAATAACAGAATTATGATGCTTTAAATTGTTCTATTTAAATATTCAGTAATTTAATGAACTAATCTTCAACTTCCTTCTCATTGTGAATTTAAATACATATATCATTATTGTCTTATCAATTTAAAATGAAAAGATTGTTAATACGTTTTCTATTTCTATTTAATATTTCTAAATGATTCACGTTTTCCTACTTCTTGGTTTTAAATGAAACAAATATCCGGTATAATATATGTGCTAATTTTGTTTGAATCAATGTCCTATTCTTCAATTAGAGTTCTTAGAAATTCATTAATTTGATTATAGGATATGTAAAAAAAAACAGACAAAATATGTCTAAGATTTGAATTTAGATAAATAAAAATATTGCGCATCTCTACATTAGATAAAATACAGCAGATGATTTATATCCATTATCATTTTCGGAATATTTATGTTAGTATTTTGATAAAATCACAGTAATATGAATTACGTTCGATAATATAGTAGAAATATACACAATTCATTTTTATCACTTGGTTAAAAAGATGATTTTTTAAAGTATTTTATTCGTTGCTTGTAGAACAAGTACTAGGTATAATGTATAACTATGATTGCTTTAGTAATTTCGATGAACAAGCGTTAGAGCAGAGTTCATATAATTTCAGAAGCGAACAATGAATTGTAGTGATTATTGGGAAGAATATTGTTTTATTAATAAAGAGAAAAATTATATTTTGTCACAATTAAATGAAGACACAAATGATGTATGCTATCAAAATAGTATTAACTATGTTTGCTAGGAACTTTCTGCACTATAAAGCAAGAGGTCCATCCGCCCAGCATATCCCAGAGTCCAGATTAGCACCTCCTTGACGAAGAAATGACGATAATTTCTTACCTCCTTCTCCTTCGGGGACACCTAGCAACATAACAACCGTTTGTTTAATAAAAAGTAAGTAAGTATTATTTAGTAAATGAATTTTGTTGTTTCGATGTTTAGTAAATATTTCATGTTTATAACAAATTAACGAGAACACAGAATATGCAAACGACGGTTGTATGTCGAAGGAGCTATTATTGACTAACTACATTCTGACTTAATTATACAATTTATTATTTTTGATTATTTACAAAAGTTAAATGTTCATTTCAATTGGTACTAATTAATTGATTGATGTAAATCAATTTTTTTTTATAATACAATTCTATGTGCCAAAGAAATAATTTGAAATTGCAAAAATTTTAAAGATCAGAAACAAGTTAACTATTAACAAAATGTAGTATATAACATTACTATATATTTCTAAAAAATTTGAAAAGCTAAACTTCCTGTTATAATAAATAACATTCAAAATAAAATATGAACTTTTATTAATTTTAACAATTCCTCGTTCCGTTAAGGTAATACCGATAATTAAGTTAAAAGAAATGACTCTAAATTATACATCATTTATTAGATCATTCATTTAACTTAAATAAATGATAAAAGTTATTTTGTAAAAAAAAGAAAAAATCAACAATGTATATAATATATATAATAAATAAATTTATGTATCACCGTAGTCGCGATCGCCTACGTTTATTCTATCTTGGGCAGCCGTTACGTTGAAGCCTAGAATACGTGAATCAACCTTCAGCATCTTCCTCTTACACTTTCTACCTTTGGACTGTAAAGAGACAAAGAATGTCGTTAATGAATCTATTTCTTGAGATGCTAATAAATATTTTCTTACTTTGACTTCTTGGAAATCGCTATTATTATGTTGGACAGATGGAGTGATCGCAGGTGCCGGAGAACACAGGTCATCTTTATGGGTGGTAACTTTTGGCTTGAAAAGGCGACGTTTTTCTAAGAACTGAGCGGCAAATTGTTGGATTGCCGGTTTGTCTCCTAAATATTCACGGCAATAATCACGCACATCCATAGCCGATTCAATATCACGTAAAAAGCTAATGAAAGTGGGAACTGAAATTACAATTATTAAGATAAATAACCATTAAGCCTTCCCTTTGTTACAATATAACTTACTATCAACAGTAGTATTCATGTTAGCTAAAGTTTTCGTGCACCATTCAGTGAACTCGTCGGTACTTGAATTACTGTTGTTTGGATGCTCATCTTTTTTATTGACTTTAGTTTTCTGCGATTTTGGAGTTTGCTTTGGGGTGACTGTTTTAGTTTCTTGTACATTGTTTACCTTGCTGGCACTTTGTCTTTGTGGAGGCTCTTCCCAAAATCCTAAAATTGCCGTATTAAATAAAATTACGATATTCAAAATTATAGCATGATTAAATACCACTAGTGTCATGATTATTTGTCCAAGTTAAACTCTGACCACTCCATATACCAGCAGCAATCTTAGTCTCCTTTTCCTTGTGTTGTAATGATGCTTGTTGCTAAAACCATATAAGCATTGCAGTCAATATATATTTTACATGACATTATATTTACTTTGACTATATTCTGGCACTTCTCTTGTTCCTCCGCCTGTATTTCGGCAAGAGATTTTACATTGCTTGCTTTCATTGGTTTATTGGCCCAACTGAGTTGAATGTTTGATGGTTTTTCCGGTGCTTGTTCTTGCATTTGCAACACACGTTGTTGCTGCAATAGTGCTACTTGTTCTGCTTTACGTTCACGCTCCAATTTTTGGATCTCGGATAAACTAAGACCTTGGTTACTGGATGATTGGCTCCACGGTGCGGTCTTTCCCCAGTTTTGATTGTTTATTGCCTGTTGGCGTGCGAACTCCGCTTGCTTCTTTTGCTGTTCCTCGCGTTCTTTTGCTGCCAATCTAAATAGATGGATTTATTAGAAAACAAAAAGTATCCAAAAGTATAATAATTACTTTTCTCGTTCCTGTTCTTCCAGCTTCCTTAATTCCTCAGCTTTTTTTCTAGCCTCTTCATCAGCTTTTCTTTTTTCCTTCAGGCGTCGTTTCTCTGCAAGTTCCCTCTGCCGTTTCTCTTCTGCTTCTTTTTTGGCTTTTTCTATTTCTTTCCTAACTCTATCATCATCCTTCTTACGTTTCTCCTCCTGTAACTTCTTTTCGGTTTCTTGCTTCCTCTGTTCCATCTTCCTTTTTTCCTCAGCATCCTTTTTAGCCTGTTTCTCCTCTAGTTCCTTTCGTTTCTTTTCTTCTTTAGCTGCTGCAATTGCAGCGGCTGCTATGGCATCATTGTTAACATCGCTTTTATGATTATCTTTAATATTAAGATTCTCGTTATTCATTTGATGGATTTCTGGAGGAGCCGAAGACATATTAGCTGGACCTGACTGTGGCATATCCCACATACTAATAGGTTTATCTGTAGCAGGCCAGGGGGGCAACAGTTGTGATGGTTGTGGCATGTGCTGTTGTTGTTGTTGTTGATTACCAAATTGGGTCTTCCAGAACATTTCTAAATCCATATTCGGCTGTTGTTGCTCAACTGGTGGTTTTTGTTGCAAGTAATGCAACATGTTGATATTGTTATCGCCGTCCATCTTATTAACACTAGGTTGCTTGGGAATGACCGATGGAGGAATTAGATTATTCTGAGGAATCAAATTATTTTGAGGAATAATCGGCATTCCGCCACCGTTCATAGGAATTCCGTGAAGAGTGGGTGTAGGCAATACGTCGTGTTTCATTGGCGGCGGTCCGGACATGTTATGGGCCATATTTGGTTTCACGTGCATACGACTCGGCTGCATGCATTGGAGACCACCCATTTGATGAACTAATGCCTGAAGCGGATCCAATGGAATCGGGTTTGGTTGTTTCTCAAGTGTTGGATTAACGGCTAACTTATTAACCTATTTTGTAATTAGAAACAGTTAAATATAATTGATTTAATTAGTTAAAGACAGTAAAACCTTGAGAATCTGCTGCCTCATTGGATGAACTTGATTAGTTGGTAGCATGATGGTGTCAGCCATCTAATTCGAAAAAGCAAAAGTTAGCCATGTTAGTCATTTTGTTAATATAATAAAAGTGTTACTTACATAATGTTGCATCATTTGTTGGTTTATTAATTCTCTTTGCTGAATAGGATTAATGGCATTCCAGGGTTCTCCTTGTCCAAAAGGTCTACTAACAGCAGCAGCACGCATTGCTTGTTGTTGTGCATATTGAAACTGGATATCATCCGGCACTTTTTCTTTTTTCTGAGGCGCTAATACAAATGTTTGAAACGGATTTCCGCCTCCGCAAACATTTACCAAATCGCCCAAGGTGTAAAATCTCTCATCACATTGCCTACGTACATAGAGAGTTGTTGTAAAGTAACCTGCTCTAAACCATTCTGCCATTTCTGTTGATAAAAAGGGTCCTTGTAAATCGCCCTAAAAAGAATACACGTTTTGTATAGACAATCTATATTAAATTAATTTCATTAACAACATCTTACCTGAGGATCTTGATAAAACCATTTATCTTGAATAGGCATCATATTTGGAGGTGGTGGTAAGCCATTTGAATGTGTTACAAGTGGGGAATTCGTTGGAGGTTCTTCATCTACAACCAACTTCAATACTAGATCTTCTTGTAACTTTTCAAATTCTTCATCAACAACCCTAGAAGAAAATAGCTATTGATATTTTCATCAATTACACAGATAATTAGAAATCATAATACCTATTGCCAACATCATCTATAACACTATTTTGGTTCATATTTCCTTTCATTGCAACATTGTTAGCCTCTTCTTGCTGAATAATTTGTTGCGTCTGTTTTCGAGGTTTAGGTAGAACGGATTGCTTTATAGAGGGTATATTTATCGGTATTTTATGTTTGTTATTTGTACCATCTTCTTTCACAGCCATAACTTCTTTTTCTTCAATAGCTTTCAATTTTTCATTCTCATGTACATGGTTCACGGATTCAACCACATTCTAAAATAATAATTATAGTAATATAATTATTATTTTAGTTAAAGTATATAAATTTACCGCAATAGTTGATGGGGGTTCAGGTGGTTTAGACAAAGACAAGGCAGATTTTGATGTAGAAAGAGGCACATGTTGAGACTTGGAGCTGATATTCTGCTGCGAACTTGATTTTTGCAAATTATTTTCCCTCCTAAAACCTTTCAATTCCTGTAAAAAAGTAATCTTTACAATAATATATAATCAAAAAAGATTCATATTTTCTGTAGTTACCTGTTCCTCGTCAGAACCGTGGAATGCGCCACTGGAATCAAACGTACCACCTCCTTCTCCCAAATTCTCAGTTACCCATTCTGGCAAATGATCGTCATTTTCAATAACACGCTTTGGTTGGTTCATTGGTCCTCGAGGAACCTCATGCCAACTCCTATTCATTTTGTCCACAGGTCCTCCTCTATCGTCATCACCTTCTCTCCAACTGGAAGTCCTGGCTAATGAACAATCAGAAATTATATTAGAATTACAATTAATCATTATACTATTGATTGATTACTTACTCCATTTTTCTGAGTTTGTACCACCACGTCCCTGAAGGCCTGCTGTGTGTCTCCATCCATCGCCAAGTTCATCATTCCTATTACGTCTCCAATTGTCAACACCGCCAGCAGTTGACCTATTGTAGTTAAATTCCTTCCTTGGACTCCAGTCGGATTGTTCTCCGTTGCCCCATCCACCCGCAGCATCAAACGCGCCAGGTCGAGTGCTATAGGTTTGGAAGGTGCCACCCCTTCCTCCGCCTCTAGCAATACGACCACCACGTTCACCAGGTCCGACAGCACCTCGACCCCCACGTACTGCCGGACCCATGGGAGGACCTCGAGTTGCCCAAGGTCTCTATAAAAAAAAATCCAATTATATACACCTCAAAGACATTAATAGTAAAATTTTCAAATGTCCATACCTCGTCATCAACGACTGGCGACAGTGCAACTGGAGGTAATGATATCTCTGAATATAATGCTGGGAATGTGCTCAGAGAATTCGGGGCTCGTAATTCCTTTTCAAATAAAGCTAGCATCTCTTCTCTTCCGTACCTAAAACATCGATAAATTAATCAATATATTCTTTTAACTATTTTTTTATAAAATACCGATAATCTGCTAGCTGATATCGTGTACCGCCTGCGCCAATACCTGTGGAAGATCCATCTGATGATATCTGATTTCTCAACCATTCAGGACCAAAATTCATGGAATCTGTCATCTTGAAGCTGCAATTCATAAAATTTACAAGAGTAGCAGTAATGTTCAACAATGAATGATATATTTTTTAACTTAAAAATAGATAACAAGATATAGATCTAAACTTTTCATTGTAATCTTTATATACCTTATCACAAATAGTATTAATGATAAATTAAATAACAAAATAATAACTTATATTTCTAGGCAAGTTAAATTATTGTATTCTACAATGATACCAAATTACAAAAACAAGCTTAAATAACAAACAAAATCTAAACATTTTTAATAAATATAATCCATTTATTTAATAAATATATAAACAAAAACCTTAATTTATTAATAAACCATTTAAAGTGACTAAGACATATTCAAGTGAAACAAATCACTTTGATATAATTGTTGCATACATTATTTTCAAAGAAACAAATATTTCAGTGTAAAGTTAATATATTTTCAAATTATAATCAATTAGAACATTTTATAAATTTTGCAATTACATATATACAAATACCTACAAATAATTAAATTATCTGTACATAAATTAGAATTGAAATTAAAAAAAAATGTTATTAAAATATATTTTATGTACTACCACTTAAATACAAAAAAGTAACTGAAAATGGTAACAATTGGAAGCATTCCACTATTTATTTAATGCTCTCTAAAAATAGTTGTATTAAATAATGGTCTAGCATGTGTATATCTTGGACTGCATTATGATGTCACCAATGACATTATTTCAGAATGATGTTTATATATCATGAAATAGGAAACTAGGTCCTAAAATACTACATCAAACTAAATCTAGTCATTATATTATACTGTATCAAATTGAAAAAAGAGTAGCAGCATGGTATCAACTGTTTTTTTTTTCATTTCAACTTCAATAGCTCATAATATAGTTACAACAAATCAGAGTTAACGTCAGAAATATTGTATAAGAATTTTTGGTAATCTTTGTTATACATATTAAAACCATTTACGACTGGAAGCTACATTTACGACAAGTCAAGTTGGCATAATAGACGTCTTGTGGCTTGGTGGTTATAATTAGGTAAAATAATTCAGAAATTTCTAAGACATATGTTTGCATTTTCTCACCAGCATTTGCATATCCGCAGATTTCCTAAGATAATCGACAAGATAAGATTTTAATAAGACATACCTTCTAATTAGTTTCTCGCACAATAAATGGATCAACAACAATGGCTGATACCAAAATTTATAGAACAGTGACTGACTGCGCAGTCGTCGCGTTACGTGCGACGTTGGGTCGTTTTACAGAAACGCAAATAACAGAATAACAAATTATTTGAACTACTGTCAAATTTAACATTAAACGTTCGCATTTTATTATTTTCTAATTGATATTATTTCATACTTTATTTTTTAATTTAATCATTGTCTAACATAATATTATTACTAACAATTATATCACTTGTTGGAGTTTAATATTAGTTAAATATTTTATGTAATTAAAAACTCTAAAATTACTCTTAAAAATGTAATATATATATGTGCGAATTTTTATTTATAAAATTGAATAAGATTTTCGAAACGGATTCTTTTAATTTATCAGAAATTCTCCACCTAGCGGGAAAAATCTTAATGATCCACGGCGGAAGGAACTTGACACGACGCCATTAGTTCTTTTCTACTGTGATCGTCGAAGTAGCGTAAGTCGTCAAACTGTTATTTAGTTTTTATATAAGTTTTATAGTGAGACTATTCAAGTAATTTAATTGTAATGTATTATTATTAATAATGTAATGATTAAACATTCTTAAGTTCATTATTTTTAACTAATTATTGAATTATTGTTTTTCTAACCTAAAAAACATGTGGCTATGTTTTCATCCAGAAGCTAACTAATAATTATGTACATTTTCAGGGTACAAAATGACCAACTCAAAGGGTTATCGTCGCTCCACAAGGGATTTGTTCTCCCGCAAATTCCGTCAGAAGGGTGTTATCCCACTTTCCACTTACATGAAAACCTACAAAGTTGGAGACATCGTTGACATTAAAGGTAATGGTGCCGTACAGAAGGGTATGCCATACAAGGCTTACCATGGCAAGACTGGACGTGTATACAATGTAACTCAACACGCTGTTGGTGTTATTGTAAACAAGAGGGTACGTGGACGTATCCTAGCCAAGAGGATCAACCTCCGCATTGAACATGTCAAGCACTCCAAATGCAGGGAAGATTTCTTGAGACGTGTTAAGGCTAACGAGAAGTTGCGTAAGGAAGCAAAGGAAAAGAATGAGAAGCAATGCCTGAAGAGACAGCCAGCTCAACCAAGACCTGGACACATTGTTAGTGGCAAAGCTGCCCCTATTCTTTTGGCTCCAATTCCATATGAATTCATTGCCTAATTTGTACCCATATTAATAATTAAAGAAAAAATATAAACAAACTATTGGTTTTTATTTACATGCAGTCCTGTTTTTTTTATTATTCAGAAGTGTGGTAGAATTCAAACATACATAAATTCATTTGATTTATTTAAATCTAACGAATATATTTACAGAATAAAAATAAAAGGTATCTCTGCTTAGCAGCTTTTCACTTTACTTAGTGTATGTATATAATTATCATCTAGTTATCATTTCGTGTCTTTATCGCCATTTGCTTCTCAAACTAAAAAAAACTTTCATTCATTAAGAATGGGTGATCATGGGTTTAGTTAAATATTTAATATTGCTTTTATTAATTATTACTGGATAATTTATTAAGAAGTAATTAGTGGCAGGTCTATTCAATAAATAATAGTAACATGAAGATAATGGAAAGATGTATACATTTTAAATAAGTCTTTTTGTACAATTTTATTACGTTTTCGTTGCTGAATTATTTTTGATAAATTGCACAATCTATGGAAATAAAATAAGTTCCAAGTTTGTTCTTACAGTCTTTAAACAAAAATGATTCAAGTTTTGTACATGCGACTGACATCGTTGCAATTATTTTTCACATTTTTCTTTAATTATTTTGGAACATTCTACCATATACAATCAATTATTTTAAATTAAACAAAAATATATCCAGCAATAAATAATTTTATGTCAATATTGAATGATGACAGTAATCCTCTTGATAGATATTAAATTAAATAAAAAGCAATGATATGGGCCTAATTTGTGAAACTTCAATATCTATTAAGAGAATGTATATTGGATTTTATATATAAAATCAATATTAAAGTGCGTGAAATAATTAAACTTTTGCATATGAGAAGCATATTTGACTTACTAAATCCTCTTTAATTTCATATAACATTTTCGTCTTAATTTTATTTATATATCATTTATATACAAGATTTTTAGTTTGACAAGAAAATGCAGTACGTTTTGTGATTTCTTTCCACATACATAACTTAAGGCATTGAAAATAATATAAAGAAAAACAAACAAATTTAATAATAACCATTCTCCTCAGAGAATGTACTTTTTATAATTTCCCTAAAATGTATTGCTTTTAAAAAATTAATTAGAACCTTTATTTCTTTGCAATATAGATTATGGGGTGCAAATATTTACCATTGCTTGTTTTTATTACAATGTGTTTCATGAATGCTCTTAAACTTCCAGAAGTATAGCATCTATATAGTATTGATATTGAATTATTTGTATTTTTGATCACCAAATGCAACCTACAGTTCTTGAATGACATCCTTCACCAGTTTCTGGTGAAAGTAAAGCTCATAAACTTTCTCTTGACTGGTAAAATAAAATGTAACCAGTCTCTGATGATTTTTGGGTATCAGATGTTAAACCATAGAAATCCTCAATCGTAGAAGCGTCAATTTTATCTACCTGATCATCATCAAATAATAACCAAAATCCGTGGCTTTTAACTATGCTAATATAATGACCTCTATTTGGTCCACTTCCACAATGTATTACAACTGCTACCAGATCGTACAGTCTATCTGGATTTACCGCATCATCAGACTAAAACAAAAATCATATTAGAAAAGAAACAGATGGATTATGTTTTCATAAGTTACTGTGTTGAAAAGACGTAATTCTAAAGGAAAGACAACCCGATGCGACACCTTTATGTGTCTATTATACTGTTCCATGTATTTGAAGCGTTTCAGGTGCAACGCCAGGATCATTGGCAGTTTCTTCACTCGCATTCTTTTCTGCGCCTCCTGGTAACTGCTGCAGTTATCACATTTAAACTTGTTGTCACTACATAAAGTTTCTGTGTTGCTGAAGCACCGTAAACAATGAGTGATGCTTGTATTCTGTTCAATATCTACTTGCAGATCAAAGAAGTCTTCATCCTTGCTGCTTACTGTTTCACAGTTCAAACATCTTGTCTCACTGGTTAGTATACCCTGAATTAAAACATATTAAACATATACATTAAAAATATTAATGTTATTATTATACCTGGAATATTTCATGAACCCATGTTGGTTCTGGTTGTGTATGTACAGTGCCATTCTCACCTGACGATTTTGATTTTACATTATTTGTAGTTGCATTCTGCTGCCTTTCTGCTAAGATTATTTCACTAATATGATTAATTAAAAAATTTAAAAATTCATGTGCATCTTGCTGCATATAATTATCAAACTCTTCTGCAAATAAATGATAGTAATATTTACATTAATTATATATTATTTATAATATACCTTTTTCTTTTCGAAGCCTTGCTATAAATTTTTTTGGTGCTATGCTGCCTACTTTTTTTTTCTGTGTCGCAATACTGTGAAACAAGTCTGCAAGACATGTGAGCAAGGTCTCCTTAGTTCTCTTATTTTTTGCTTTGTACTCTAATACTTTATCCCTAAATGGCTTGCAGAAATATAAGGCCTGCAGCACAGAGTTGCTATAACATGTATTACCAAACTGAAAAGCAAAATATTGAATAAGTAATCTAATAAGAATCATACAGGAACAAACCAATCCAATACAATTAATTACATACATCATATGAACAATATTCATGTCAAATGCTGTTTGTTGTTAATTGTTGCAGGATTCAGTCATTTCATAACACAAAGTTTAAAACTTCATGTAATCTATAAACTTACATTAACTAATCCAAAATAATGTTCATTTGATGGGAACTGTTCTGAACCTATGTCTCGTTCTAATTGGGAAATATTGGCACCCTAAAACCAAGAAAGGTACTTACTTACATATACTCACTAGCAATTATTATTTAATTAAAACATTTAGTTGACATGAGATGAATACTCCAGAGAGGTGTCAAACATTTTCATATTATTTTATTATACATTTCAACACCAACCAACCGAGCACCATTTTTTATCCTCGCAGCATTGCCTTTCCTTACCATATTTCCGTGGCTAATCCATCGCGGTTATGTGAAAATCGGCCAAAATAAACACATTTAACTTAGAACTTAACTCCATTATCGCATTTTGACAGCTGTAAAACAACCAATGATAACAGATTGGCGATTTCACTGCTTATAACACAAGAACACTAAAATTCCCTAACGCAACACCACCAACATTAATTAACATCCGAAATTATTATTTGAAAATTTAAAAAATATTACTTTAAATAATTATCTTATTTACTTTATATTAAATATTATATCTCAATAAATATAAAAAAAAAACAATTAGATTTTTAATTGGCTATTGTTATGTTACATTTTTAGAATATTTTGAAAGCTTTATGTAAGAACTGTTTGAATTTATAGCCAAAGGTTGCTTTTAAAAAAATTGGTGGTATGTACACAAAAATAACAATTTGACCTCTGTTATAATATTGCTTTATTTATGCGTGGTTATAAAATAAAATATATAAAAACGAAGAAAATTATTTATTAATATTGTGCTAGAATCTTCGAAAGACAAAATAAATTATTATCATGATAAAAAAGCAAAATGAAATTATAGAGCTTCATTGGCCTTATAATTTTCGAGACGTTTGTGCAATTCAATGCCCAGCTCGTTGCGTGCCACTTCCACCTCCTCCCTATTGTTGACATTCCTCAATTTGACCACTCCCTTCTGAATTTCTGATTCACCCAAAATGATAACCAAAGGAATCAATTGTTCCTCGCAATACTGCAACTGAGCCAGCAGCTTAGGATTCTTCTTATAGGAATGTTCAACTTTGAAGCCCTGGTCCCATAATTCTTTGCAAAGCAACATTCGTTGCTCGAACAAGTTTTTCTGTGCAGATGCAACGTAAACTTGAACTTCGGTGGTGCGTAGTTTAGATTTATTTGCCGACAATTTACTCTCCAGAACAGCAAATATTCTCTCTACTCCAATGGAGACTCCGACGCACGGAACTTGTTTATTTTTCGGATCAAACATTCCAACCAAATTATCGTAGCGACCTCCACCCGCCACTGATCCCACGGCTACATCATCTCCCTTTCCAGATTCACCTACAAGAAAATATACTGATTATGCTGTACACAATTTAATTTAAATTTTTACCTAACAAAACGGCCTCGTAAATAATGCCAGTATAATAATCCAAACCACGAGCCAAGCTTAAATCAAAGGAAATCATATCGCTTGTTCCGTAGATTTCGCAATATTTAAGAACAGTCTTCATGGCTTCCAAACCTTCGACGGCCGATTTGCTTTTAATTAAATGCTCATCCTGGAGTAATTTCTCGACCAATTCAATTTTACCGTTCAACCTTACGTATTCGCCAATTTTATCGGCTACTTCTCCACTTAAACCTTTTTCATCCACCATTTCTTTACGTACTTCTTCCCAAGGAGACTATAAAAAATGTCAATATTACGATAGATGTATTTCATATGAGAATATAACAAACCTTGTCTAGTTTATCAACAGCAGAACAAATCGACCTGAAGCTTTCAGCAGGAACACCGCATGCTTCAAACATACCATCCAACAATTTCCTATGGTTCAATTTAATAACAAAAGAGCCCAAGTTAAGAGTGCTCAAAATTTCATAAACAACTCTTACACATTCCGCGTCAGGGATCATTTCATCGTAAACACCGGCTATATCAAAATCCTATAAAAATATGTTACAAAATCTGAACAAACAAAAACAGACAAAACTCTTACGCATTGATAAAATTCTCGGTAACGTCCTCTGGATATAGAAGGATTATCTCTGCGATATACTTTGGCAATATGGTATCTTTTAATGTTACTAATCTTATTCATTGCCAGAAATCTGGCAAAAGGAACTGTAAGGTCATAGCGAAGCGAAAGGATTTCACCGCCCTGATCCTTCAAATCATAAATCAATTTGGAATCTTCACCGTATTTTCCAGTTAAAACTTCCTGCAATAAAAACAATTTTAAATGCATTCATTTCTAATCAAGCCTTTCTCTTCACCTTCAACTCAAAGATTGGTGTATCAATTGTTACAGCTCCATGACGCTTGAACACGCTAATAATCTTATCTAAAACAGAGGATCTAATTGCCATCTGTTCTGGGGAGTAGTCCCTGGTTCCCTTTGGGGTTTTGAGAGTAAACTTCTGGTTGGCATTTTGTGATTCCTCGCCTCCATTTAATTGCGCTTTTAATTGCAAAAGCTTAGCAACTTCCTCTGCAACCTAGAATTTTAAATAATAAAAAATATTAATATATAGTTGAAATATTAAATTATTGTAGTAGGTACTACACAATGAGTTTCAACAAAAATAATATATAGAAAAGGCCACTGACCTGTGGTTTATAAAAAATTGGACTCGTTGATAATTTAGCACATCCCACAGGCCAAGGCACTTGTGAAACAGAGCGTATAATTTGAAGCAACATAATTAACCAACCAGAATAACAGCAGAATTATAACTTAAATCAAACAAATACCAGTTTATAATCTTTAGGTTTTACTTATCAAATAAATACAATTTATATAATCAACTCTTATAAGTATTCTAATTTAATTATATTCATATATTTCTTTGCCTTTCTTTGATATTATGCACTGAACTATATGAATATTGAAAATGTGAATGTGTTACTATTTGCAATTCTCTTACTACTTTTACTTGCTGTTCACTTATTAAATTATTTGATTAGATAATTGTAAATCTAAGCACTGTAATTATAATGAATTTGATAAATATAGTGAGCAATATTAAATAACTACTACCACCAAATCATATATTTCTTATAAAAGTGATGCAATATGCTATGGACTTCCATAAGGTGCAAATTATATTACCTTTTCTTTGCTCTCTTTGGCTGCTTTCAGTTTTCGTACTAAATCACCCTGTTCTTTGATCAACTTTTCAATTTCTTCTTTGTTGGACATTCTGTTAGATTTAATAAAAAGGAAAATAAAATTTTATTTATGGAGGAGAAACAGACATGTATTAAGAATGTTTGCAACCAACTACTCGCTTAAACGCAACAACAGAACATACTACGTATACGACTACTAAGATTGATTCAATCCTATCGAAAATCGACAAGGACTTTCCCACACTATCCTAGACTTTCACTCTTTTTATTTCCACATAACCTAGAAATTGAAGATTTGTATCATTTTCCTAGCATGAGGTTTAATCAGTAAGATTGCCAACCCATAGAAAATATTAATAAAAAACGGCGGTTGATTACTTTTTGAATATTGTTGATTACCGTTTCTAACCTCTACATTTAAAAATGGAAAATGAAATTGCAGCTTGCAAAGAACTGATTGTAAACACAAACGTTCTGAAGCAGGTTTTAACAAATAAAAATGAAATAAAAGGTAATTACTTTGTTAAATACAATTATAATAGATATAATTGTTATGATTTTTATTTCAGAAATGCAAAAAGATCACAACAATTTTGAACAGAGTAAAATTGGATTGATTCACACCCTTCAAGATATAAATCACAATACTTCTTTAAAAAAGGTAAGTTAAATATCTGTTCAACTGTACATGTAGTATAAATTATAATGCTTCTAGGACAATTTAATTATGGAAAAGGAAAAGTTAGAAGAACACTGCAAACATTTAAGGCAACAAATAATTGAAGCTAAAGCTCACAGATTAAAACTTAAGTGAGTTTTTTTTGCTTGTTTCTCCACCAAATAATTGAATACTGGATTATTTTTAGGCAGGAATTAAAATCATGTAATATAATCACTGGAGCTGAAGTTATTTGTGAGGATAATGTCATTATTGCAAGTATCCTTTTTTCAGCAATCAGAAATTGTTGTGTGAAATATAACTGTGTGATTTCCTTAACAACATTGCAGGTATAAGCAATAAGATTAGCAAGGAAATTAGGTATGTGGAATTTGATCAAAACGATCCACACTTGAGTGATAAATTATGGGAGGAGGTAGAAGATATATCAAAGTAATAATTTTTAACTTATTTTGTCTAATTTAAATAACTTATGTGCTGTTTATTGTGGGACCCAATACTTTTTCAATATAATTGTATAATCTCTGGCATTTCTCTTTACTATTCACATCATTACTGCTGCCCCATATGATGACACCATCAATGTTAAACGATTTCAAGACAATAAACGAATTTCGGAGATCCTCCTAAAAATTAAAATAAAATAAGTATTTACATTTACAACGGCAAATAGTATTAGTACATACCAACGAAAGAAACTGTTTGGTATCTTGATACATGTACCAAAAATATGGAAGGATCTGCTTCCTCTCATCAAAAACTTCATTGATTCTTTGACTTTCAGTAATCCTCCCTTCGATCATTTGTACACGTTGCTTTGCGTTTAAGCGATTTTGCGGCATGTACAAAGACGGATAAAGATTATCAGTATTTCCAAATAACCAATTCATTCTGTACACAAACAAATTTACAAAAATTAATTTTCATGCGGTAACTAGAAAGCCGAACTAATGTTTTGATCATTGTAAACAAACATAAAAGCATATCTACTTATCAATTAAGTGCGATTACGTGTATTTACCTATCGTTTTCTTTTTGAATTTCCTTGCTGCAATCCCTTACAAGGTTACTAGTACCCATATTGAAGCAATAAGGATAAGCGTAGTAACCCCATGTGCCATTAGGTCTTAAGCTCTTAGCAAATAGCAACGTTTGCTCAACGTATTCCCTTCCCGCAGTTTCGAAACGTCTAGTCGCCTCTTTGATCAGTTGAGCATTATTCCACGACGGATGCTTTTGCCGTTCAATTTCAACAGATAGATTCTTGTAGGGCTCCAGAGCCGCCCAATTCTGCCTGTAAATCGGCCTCCAACTTTCGAAATCGATGATAGCAATTCCTATCGTACGAAATTTGAATATTAATACTAATCAATATTGAATAAAACAATGAAAATTACCATTGAAATCTTCGTCCGGGAAATCTCTGTATATTCTCTCCTCGAAATGGTTTAAATGATCGGTCAGATTCCCTTCCTGCGGAACTCCGCCGTTCCTGAGGAACTGCTTTCCGTTTTGATCCGTTAGGATCGCAGGAAAATTGCCGGGGTCGTAGAGGATGGTGATTTTTTCACCTATGAACTCGCCGTTCTTGTTTTGCACTATTCGAAATTTATTCAGGAGATCTTCGAAGTAGATCTTGTGCGATTTGCATTGAAAAGTAGGAGAGTTCCAGTAAACAGTGAATGGTTTACTAGGAATTTCTATTTTCTGAATTATGTTCAAACTGAAATTTAAAATTTTACGTATTAAACTTTCCCGTCCTTTATTTTGTATGTCGCAATATATTTTTGAGTAAGGTTAATGTGTTAATCAAATATTTAAACATTCTTAGCCTCGACATATACATGAGGTTTGTTTATTTGTACTGAATTTGTTTCAGTGATACAATTATTATTGAGACCGTCATGTTATGTGAATTAGATCATCGAATTCCTTTATCGTCGTACTATTATTTAAATATTTTTACAAGTACATTTCAACAATACAGCCTTAGATTAACGGATGTTTTACAATTACAGTTATTTGCAGCTTTTAACATATATTATTTAAAATATATATGTAGTTAATTTGAAACAAACAGTTTTATTATTTAATTATAAAAAGTAATCATCAAAAAAGAGTTTTGACTGTAAAACGAACGAAAAACAATAATTTTATAGTAAACTAATTCCAAAAGTAACAATGCGTAAAATATTTGTGTTAAAAACAATTTAAAATAATTTTTATTTATTTATTTCACTCAAAGTGTATTCAAAACATATTAGTGTAAATGTGTATTAATTCAAGTGTTTTAGTCTGGAAATTGTTTATTTATTTAATTTGTAAGTGCCGTGATCATATCTTGTTTTCTATTTTGTTTTTTAAATAGACGAATTTCCTAGTTATTGTATTTATTTGTTTAAAAGGTAATTACAAATAATTTGAAAATAAGATAAGTATAATACGATAAATATTTACTTATGTTGAGAAACATTACGTAGTAATTAGTAAACACAACTTAATTTTAAGTTTAATGATAGTTTAAAATGTTTATGGACTTACCAATGAGCTGTACTTGAAAATGTAGAAAGTAAAAATGGTAAGAGTGGAAAGAATAACATTATTCTCAATATTTGTGCGTCGAAGGTGCTAATAAAATAAGTTTCGCGAGCGAGCGCCTTCCTTTTATACATGCACACAATTTAGATAAGAAACCATTTATAAAATATATTTATATTGCGGAGCGCGCATTACAATTTCCATCACAATTTTCGTGCGAATTAAATCGAAAAATGTGACACGGCGCTTCCGGAAATTGCCACTTTACAAATCGTACATGTACATGCGACATGTAGGAAACGATTAACATGCAAATGGCTTTGGTGTTCCTTCAGGTTAATTACTGGGACTCGAACCAAATTAATGATTTCGTTTATTTCATGTTTCTTTCACAATTTAGTGACATACAATAAGTGTGTCGCTTGTAATTGTGTTGCTGTCGGAAATTGCAAATCATTTGATTTGCATTTTTTCTTTTCGAATAAAAAAAAAAGCAATCATAATAGTTCACCTGTACACATACACAGACATGGAACTCATTATTCATATAATAGCATTCAACACACCTGTGACATACATTCCTCGATCGCCTTAAAAACATTCTTCAATTTCAAATCGAAACTCGCGCGCTTTTCAACCGCCAACCAGAACCACCTGCTCTACTATTTTCATTGAGAACCGTTAATATCATCATCACTTACTCCAAGATGCTAGTTATAATTAAACAATTACAACATAATCTCTGATTAGAATAAATATTTAATTAACATTTTTTATATATTTGTATCAGAAAATGACATAAGTATTTTCAAACGGACCAATAGACGTGAAGCATTTTTTGACAGATGCTAGAAGGTGTTTTCAAAGTTTCAACCGTCTTTTATTTTTTTTTTGGTATCTTAGTGATCAGAGAAGATTGTGTTCTGTTCTGTGTGATAAACTTATAAAGTTATTTTAATCTTTGAATGTTTGTGCCTTCTTAGTTCAATAAAATGGAAGCGTGTAAAGACACAATAAGCGTCCGTGTGACTAGATTAAATAATCAACTGTTGAATAAGTCCACAAAAGACAAAGCACAACTGTTGAATAGGGAATGCCTATATGATGCCCTACAACTGTTATTTGATGAATGCAACTCGGATTGCCTCAAGACCTCTGACAAACAGATTGCCAGTTTTGCTGAGAAATACAAAAAGTCTATAATTGAATTGAAACAGTTGAGAGTGAATATCTCTGATTTTGAAGTTAAAAATGTTATTGGCCAGGGACATTTTGGTGAAGTGCATATGGTCAAGGAACGCCAAACTGGAGATATATACGCCATGAAAACAGTGAGAAAATATGAAAATTCAGAGCAGAAATGTGCTTCATTTGAGGAAGAAAGGAACATAATGGCTTTAGCACAATCCCCATGGATAACACATCTTCAGTATGCTTTCCAGGATAACAGAAATCTGTATTTTGTTATGGAATATCATCCAGGTGGTGATTTACTGGGCCTACTTTATAGACAAGGTGGTACATTGCCAGAGAGTGCAGCTAGTTTCTACATTGCAGAATTGGTAAATGCTGTCAATAAATGTTTTCCTCATTTTTTTATAACTTGTTTTTAATCTTTAGGCTGTTGCAATTAATGATTTACATGAAATGGGCTATGTACATCGAGACATAAAACCTGACAACATTCTATTAGATCGTTGTGGTCATTTGAAACTTGCAGATTTTGGTTCTGCTGTAAAGTTGAATAGTAAGGGTGTAATACCTCCTGGAGGCATGCCAGTTGGCACTCCAGATTATATAGCTCCAGAAGCATTACAATCACTTGATAAAACAACAAAGCAAAATGGGGCTTATGGGGTAATAATTAAATAGTTTATTAAATTATAAATGTTTAATTTAATTTTGTTTTAGAAATCATGTGATTATTGGTCACTTGGAATTCTTGCTTATGAATTAACTATTGGTGTAACACCATTTGCAAGTCAAAATACAACATCAACATATTCGAAAATTATGAATTTTACAAAATCTTTAAAATTCCCTGCAGATATTATGTTAACGCAGTCGTATTTAACGTTAATTAAATTGCTCCTGACTGATCAGAATAGCCGATTAAACTTTGCACAGATTATTAAGCAACCGTTATTTAAAAATTTCGATTTCAATGGATTAAGAGACCAAGTGCCTCCATTTGTACCCAAAATTACCTCAGTAGATGATACAAGCAACTTCACAGATGTTGAAGTGAAGAAGAAACAACCCAATATAGATAATTTTAAAAGCAAAACTAAATTCAGTGGAAAAAATTTACCCTTTGTAGGGTTCACATACACATCTGAACCACATGATTACAAAGAACCTTATAGAGCAAGTACATTGATCAAGGATGATGCTGTTGATAAATTGAGAAAAGAAATTGATACTTTGCAAAGAAATTTATTGAAAATGGATGGTTTAGCATTGGATAAAGATAATTTGGAAAGGAAATTGGAGGAGAAAGTAAGAAAATTGGAAGCGGTTGAGAGTATTCGCAATAGCTTAGAAAGGGAGTTAACAAATAACATTGCCGAGTATCATGTTTTGAAAAGGACGTTAGATCTGGAACGTAAAGATCGCTCAGAACTTGAAAGGAAGGCATTAGACTTAATGAAATGCGCTAAACAAAAATGGGAATCTGCCGAAAGAGTTAAAATGGAGGCTATAAATAAAGAGCTAGAAGAATCCAAAGAAATATCTGAAAAACTTCAGTACGACGTCGAAAAATTAGAGAAAGAACTGGAAACTGCTTGGAAATTATCAAACAAACATAAAGCCTCTATAGAAAATGTGGAAAAATTGAGAAGAGCAAGTGTTATTGGTTTGGAAACACAATTGGAACGAGTGACTGAAGAAACTGGAAGCAAAGTAAGTGCACTTGAAAGGAAGCTCAAGGAACAGACGTCTATGAAGGAAAATATTGAGCAAAAATTAATAGAGTTGCAATCAAAAGAAAACGATTTGCTCAATAAACTGGAATTGTCTGAAAAACATTGCTATGAATTAAAGTCTAAGTGCGTAGAGTCCGAAACAATAATAAAACAATTGAAAAGTGATATAGACATATTAATAAAAGAGCGCAAAGAAGTTGATAAATATGAAAGTATTATACATGATTTAGAAGTGGAGCTGGCAACATTAAAAGTATTATATCAAGAAAAAATAATGGAAAATGAAAATAATAATGTACTTAAAAAGCAAATTAAAGATCTCAAGAGTGAACTCAATACAATGATGAACTCGAAACTTATTGCTGTAAACGAATTAAAAAAGACATACGAAAATGAACATTATCAATTAACGAATAAATTGAAGAAGGTAGGTATTGAGAAAAATGACTTGGATATTAAATATAAAGAAGCTGAGTTATCGTTACAAGATAAAGAAGAGAAAATGAATGCTTTGGAAGAAATGTTAGGTAGACTTCAGTCTGATTTAACCAAATTAGAAAATGGTTCAGAAAGAGAAGCAGTCTTGCAGGAACAAATTGAAAGACTGGAACAACAATTGTTAGATGTAAGTATTTATTATCTTGTCTATTTTTGACATAATTTTAATTTGTATTTGTCAATTTAGGAGCACGAAAGTTCAGCTGTAGAAAAACAAGAACATAGTCAACTAAAATCGAAATTTTGGCGAATGGAGAAGGATTTAAATAATGCACAATTAGACAAAAAGATTGTTGAGCGTGATTTACTAGAATCTCGAACTAAAAACAAAGAACTTTCAAATGATATTCATAATCTGAAGCAACAAATTGACTCCAGTAAAAAAAGCAACGAATCATCACTTCATGATTTGAATGCTTTAAATACGAAGTTAGTCAATGAAATATCCTGTTTGAAAATGGAAATAAAAAGTGTTCAAAAGAAAATAGATGCGGGAAAACAAAGAGAAAATATTTTATCCGAGGAAATTGTAAGTCTAAAAGACGAAGTCAGAACTAAGGAATTAAAAGTTTGCAACGTTTTGAAAACTGTGAATGATATTAAAAACGAAAATGATATACTTCAGAAGAAAAAAGGGGAATTGGAAAGCCAAATGGATAAGTATAGAAGTAATCAAAAATCGATGGAAATAGAAAATGAAAAAATGAAGAGCGATTTAAAAAGTGTACAAACAAGTTTAGATGAGAGTTTAGTGGTAAGAAAAATATAATTTATTCGACTGAAAGTAATTTTATTATATCTATGTACTTTTTTTTTTGTCGTAGAATCGTAAATCTCTGAGAGATGCGTGTCGTATTTTAGAAGATCAGTTAATTGAGTTTGAGAAAATATTGGAGGTTTCCAATTCTAAAATTTCACAACTACAAGGCGAAGTCAAAGAACATCAAAATAAAATGGATCAGCAAAAAGCCGATATTTTGAGTTCTAAGAAACATGCAAATGAAGAAAAATCCCTGAAGTTGTTAGCTGAAACTAAGCATAAACGTTTAAATGAAGATTTTATTGCCATCAAGAAGGAACTCGATTCTTATAAAGAAGATTGTAAAGAATTTAAAGAGTTTTCTAATACGTTATCAGAAGAATTAAATGAAAGCGAGCAGAAGAACGCTTCTTATCAGATTACCATTAAATCATATGAAAGGCAAATGGAGCAGTATGAATCGGAAAATAAAGATTTGAAAGAAGAGAAGTCTGCACAATTAACTGTTATCATTAATTTAAAAGAATCGAATTATAAACTGAATAAAAGTTTCACTGAAGCCAAGGTAAATTGCACAACACTTGTAATTAATGTAATATTTCTATTAATATTTCATTTTTAGTTAACAATCACCGACTTGGTTGAACGAGTAAACGATTTAGAATCTCAGCTACTGGAGAAAACACAATATTATTCAGAAAGAGAACTGAAAGCTAACTCGAGATGCGAACAGCAAACGAAACTTATTGATTATTTGCAATCTAAGGTAGGCTACCATTTATAACATGCATTTAACATAGTATTCATTGAATTTGTAATCGGTAGATTGAAGATGCTGGAAAGAAGAAAAAGACATTTTCTGATAAACTTTTTGGAATATCGAAGAAGGAAAATGTACCGCCAATATCCATAGCTCTTAATTACAAAGACATGGAGCTACAACTAAAAAAAGAAAAGGAACATACTAAAACATTGAATCAAGAAATTATTAAATTAAAATCTGAATTATACGCGAAATCAGAGAATGATATTCTTAATGAAACCGTTAAACATGTGAACATGCAAGACGAAATGCTGGCACAAATTGTTCAAAGTCCATCATCGCAAAAAAACGATTTGTATCGCCAAAATTCTGTTCAGAGGATGCATCATAATATACCTCATAGGTAATGTATTGGTTTTTACTTATTAAAGCATAAATAATAAATATATTGTAGATTTGACTCAAAGTTGTGTACGAAACCAACAAAATGTGCTCAATGTGGAAACCATATTATGCTTGGAAGACATGCTAGTATATGTAGAGAATGCCACCTGGCAACGCATACGAATTGTTCCAGTTCCTTGCCGAGTACTTGTGGATTACCATCGGCGTATGCTAGGCATTACACAGAAAGTTTATCAAAGATAAATGTAGAAATTCAAAACCGAGTGAATGATGATGAAAAACGTATTACCGAAGAAATTAACGTTGAAGGATGGGTGAAAATTCCAAAGTAATTACTGAATACCATCATATGTAGTACAATAGCATTACACAAATTTTTCATGTTTCAGTGGATCTTCTGGATGGGAAAAACATTATGCTTGTCTAACTGCCACAACTTTCAGCATTTACAATGAACCACCAAACAATAGAGCAGCAACGATCCCAATACACTCATTGCACTTAAATTCCAATAATGAACATGGAAAGATTGTTTTAGAACCTCTCGCCTCGGAAATCGGAGTTCCGGTGGCAAACAGCGATCTTCCTTTCATAATAAAAGTGGAAATAAGCCCAAACTCGACGTGCTGGCCATCGCAATGCATAATATTCATGACTCTTAGCATCGAGGATAAGGAAAAATGGTATAAAGCTCTTCATAATGTATTTCAAAGTCCCGAGAAGTTTCTAGGTGATGTCATTTTTAAAGTCACCGATGATCTAGAGGTAAACTGCTTGGTGGAATTGAATAAAGACACCAGAATTATAGGCACTGAAGCTGGATTATATGCTATACAAAAAAATAAGCTGCTGCATATTATGGGACCGACGAAGGTATTTGAAATCGTTGTTATAAACTCCCTGAACTTAATTCTGATGATTGTCGACGAGTGTCGTGTATTGATTTCATGCGATTTGAAACATATGATTGGTTTAACTGAATGTGCTCAAATCACTAAACCAACATTGAGATTCAAAACCCATTCCCTCAATAACTTGGACGGTTTCCACATTATAAAAGCAACGAATAAGAATGCTTGCATTGCAAATCCTAAGCAGATCGTCATTATGAAATATGATATGGGGAAGAAAGAATTTTCGCCGGTGCGAATTTTGGATACAGCACAACCTGTTAGTTGCATATTGTTTACGGAGCACAGTTTAATAATAGGTGCCGATAAATTCTTTGAGGTTGATTTACTGAGTTTCGAAGCAGATGAGTTCTTGGACGTTTCAGATACAAAACTGAGCATTGCCTTGAAGTGCTTCAAAATGCAGTCGTTTCCCTTATCTATTATGCAAATATCCAGTTCGCCAATCGAGTATTTAGTGTGCTTTAACGAATTTGGATGCTTCGTTGACGCTTATGGTAGAAGCAGCAGAAACCGAGAAATTGCTTGGGTGCATTTACCACAAACATTCTTCTATAGTAAATCATATTTGTATGTGGTGCAATTCAATGCAGTTGAAATATTTAAATTAACGAGCGAGAATTGCGACGATGAAAAAATTGAAACTATTAAATTTGATATACAAGCTCCGAGATTTTTGGGTGCGAACGATAAGGGTGTTTATTTATATTCAATGAATGACATCAAATATTTGGATGCTTTCGTTTTGGATGATAATGCCTCTGAAACTACGGAACAAAGGGACGAAGTCGCCAGTAACTCAGATAGATTTAGCTTCACCAGTTCTATAGTACAAAGTTTAGATGACAACTTAAGCGAAGCTGAAGAAGAGGTTACTTATGTTAATGCAAGGAAGGTGAAATTTAGTTCAACAGATTTGTAATTCTTTCTTTTTTTCAAACAGAACTTGTATATATTAAATATTTAATAAGTACACTTAAAATGAAGCTTGGCTTTGTGATAGTTATTTTTAATGTTAACGAAATAATACATTTTTTTGTTGCTTTTACAATATGTTTATTGTGTTTATTTTTATTTGCCCCTTTATATAAGGAAAATATATTTAGATTCTGTACGTTTTTGAGTTATAATAAATACATTCATTTAAACATTGTCCAACAATCGCAATTTCTTAATAAAAATAAGTATAGGTATATTTACAAAATATATATATATATATGTACACATGAAATAAGTTCCATTTTGCATAACAGAATAAATCTGAAAAAACAATTTATCAACCATTGGAGACTTAAATCCTAAACTACCAAATTCTGTCGAAATAAATTCAACAAAATCAACATTGGTTCAGACTCAAATAATTATATATAACATGAAAGGAAAGTTTAAACCAGCTAGAAAGTATCGATATTGCTATTGTTTTTTAAAACTTTTCAGAATAGGATATATGTTATCAAAAGCTTCGTAAATTTCTTGCCTAACTTTTGCACCTGTTAACACCACTTTCCCGGAAACGAAAATTAATAATACTATTCTAGGTTTTACCATACGGTAAATTAAACCAGGGAATAATTCTGGTTCATAAGAGCAGAAAGAGTTGTGTGTTAGAACCAAACCCTCCAATCTAATTGGAAACTTTACATCACAACTACCCACCATATTTTGGATTTTAAAGTCTAAGAATTTAGCTGGAAATCCCAGTTTCTGTATAATTCTAGCATATTTTCTAGCGGCCAGCCTGGAATCATCTTCACTTTTTGCGCCCGTACACACCATTTTACCAGATGAAAATATCAATGCGGTGGTCCTAGGTTCACGAATTCTCATGATAACAGCAGCAAAACGTTTTGGATTGTATTCGGCATTACGTGCATGCAGAGCTATCTTTTTCAGATCCAACTTGCAGCTCAAATTTACAGTTGAAACAATATTTCTAAAATATAAATATATGATTAGTATCGATTAATTGTTGGCATTGCATGTAAATAACTTACTGTAATTGTGGAACTATTCCTGGATCTGCTGGAGTCATGGGTGTCATAGGAGTTGAAGGTGGTCCAACAGTAGAAGGTGCTACAGAATTACTAGAACCACCCAAATTAACCATTGGTGATGCTATCATAGTATGTTGCTAAAAATTAAAGTACATAATTTAGATATATTTTTAAATCACTGTTTAAACTACTTACTGGTGTTTGTGCTTGCATCATACTCTGTGGTGTTACAAATCCAGGTGTATAAGTATGTTGCTTCGTTGAACCAACTAAACCCATACTCATTCCTAATCCCAGCGA
The DNA here is from genome assembly GCF_001412225.1 of Nicrophorus vespilloides. Classification (NCBI taxonomy): domain Eukaryota; kingdom Metazoa; phylum Arthropoda; class Insecta; order Coleoptera; family Silphidae; genus Nicrophorus; species Nicrophorus vespilloides. The sequence goes on along the minus strand of NW_017100094.1, from coordinate 82,133 downwards.
TGGAGTTAAACTCCCTACTGGTGCTAATGGGGGCATTTGTTGTTGAGATAATGACTGTTGGGGCTGTGCTTGAATTGCTGGCAAAATCAGCTGATCTTCTTCAGGCTGATGCAAAGGTGTACCTAATTGAAAAGAAATATTTAGTAAAATAATGTGATAAACAATATCAAGTGGTTCCTACCTATACTTGGTATACTAAATCCAGGGCTTGGTAGCATTTGATCCATGATTGTAATTAGTTATTTATAATTCAATAATAATATAATACTGTTGATAAACACCAACGATCTCAACACATAACCTACAATATTAACTTGTTGCTTTTTGCGCCACTTTCAACCTAACAAAGTCAATTAAACACTATTACTGCCTAAAAACAACTCTTAAATATAATGTTCGATGTCTACTTTATTTTATATGAACCAGAATGCACCAAACAACCAAACTGAACTAAACTCATAAATTATTGTAATACAATCAATTTACTGCAGTAAGCTACCAACTGTTAAAATGTTACTATAGAATGACAGTAACCCAGTGGGGGGGGTTAGCACATTTCTCAAGGGAGTTGGTAGTATAGTAACCTCTGGTAACCCTGCAAATCTTGCTATACTGGTGGCAGCACTGTATAACATATATTTTTGTAAAGTTTATACTATGTTCAAATATTTGAATGGGTATTTTAGAAAAAGATATATTACCTTATAATTTTATAACTTTCTAAAATTATAACGTCTAAAATAAAACGTTGTATATAATTTATAGATGATTTATTATTAAATTACAAGTTTCCCTAATGATCCATTTATTATAATTTCTGGAAGAGTTTCTGTAATGATTCCTGTTGCCACAGTAATATTATTTTCTCGAATGGTAAATGCTTGACCAGAAGTCATAACCATTTTCCATATTAGAGTAATATCAACAGTGCAATGATCACCAGGCATAATCATATTCACATTGTCATCTAAATCAATTCTACAGCTAACATTCCAGGTTTTACTAAATAATTGCTGAATATACTTTGTAGTCACTGGCTTTGAGCGTCCTCCTTCACTTTTGGTCAAAAAATAAATACTAGCTTTGAACCTGTTACTAACTTTTTGACTGTTCATTGCACATAATAGCATTCCTCTTTGCACTTGCTTCAATTTAATTCCTCTTAATAATATTCCAACATTTTCACCAGCAATTGCTTGTGGCAGACTTTTCTTGAACACTTGTATATCATTAACAATAGTTTTCATTTTATTATTGAAACCCAATAACTCTGCTTCTGCACCTTTCTTCATTGTTCCTCTCCCAATAGTTCCAACCACAACAGTCCCTCTGCCGGGAACAGAAAATGCATTATCAATAGGTAACATAAATGGAGAAGAAACATCTCTTGAAGGAGTTGGAATATAATCATCAATTACATCAAGTAATTGCTTCACAGACTTTTCCCACACTTCATCTCCATTTAGTGCTTTTAAAGCTGAACCAAAAACAACAGGTGATTTATCTCCATCAAATCCAAAATCAGACATTAGTTCTCTGATTTCAAGTTCTACAAGTTCAAGAACTTCATTATCAACTAGATCTGCTTTGTTTATAAAAACCACAATGTTTTTAACACCTACTTGTTTGGCTAATAAAAGATGCTCTCTAGTTTGAGGCATTTGTCCATCATCAGCTGCCACAACCAGTATTGCACCATCCATTTGTGAAGCTCCAGAAATCATGTTTTTAATATAATCAGCATGGCCTGGGCAATCTGTATGAGCATAATGTCTTTTCTTCGTACTGTATCCAACATGAGCAGCATTTATAGTAATGCCTCTGGCTTTCTCTTCGGGAGCTCTATCAATAGAATCATATGATACAAAATCAGCTAAGCCATCTTTTTGTAATACTTTTGTTATTGCTGCTGTTAATGTCGTTTTTCCATGGTCTACATGTCCTATTGTACCAATATTTAAATGGCTTTGACTTTCTTTGGCACTAAAAGTTCTTATTATGTTACATTTTGAAATATATAGTTTCCCAGATAAACGATTTGTTAAAATATGCGTTTTGTATGAATTTGCTAAACACTTCCGTAGTGGAACTAAAAACTGTTTACTTAACATTTTTGCACAGTCCACTACCTTTATTAAGTTAGATGTAATGTAATGGATATAACTTTATAGGTTAACGTTCTTATTACTACTAACCTATATTTGCCAAGGTACATATATATACATATGCTAGTATGTATATACATATATAATTGAACAAGAAAATTAAAGTTCATAATTTCTTTCTTTATAGTATTATCAACAAGAGGTATATATAATTAATAAGAATAAGAATCAATTTTTAATGTTTTATTATGTAATTATAATATGAAAATTATTGTGGTGCACTCCTGCCCCTGCCGAAACCACCTCTAAATTCCAAATCAGCGTTTCCAGCGCCAACATCAGCTTTCTTGTCACCTCCGGGTGGGCCACCTGGAGTCCTTCTGTATCCAGCACGGTCTTCAGAAGGTTTAGAGTGTTCAGACCTGACAGTAGCAGCCCTTGGGCGAGCTTCTGGGCGAATTTGTCTCTTAAGGGTGGATGGGACAATTTCTGGGGGCAAATGGAGGTATGTCCTCAAGTATTCAATACCTTCGTTAGTGAGGTACCTAAAATAAAAAAGAAATATGTAAATCACTTGTATGATTGATAATTATGAAATATAAGAATAATAGTTTGAAAGTTATCAAATTTTAAGACAAAATTAACAATATTTACCAGTAGAAGTGCCTCCATGCGAATTGTTCCTTAACAAAACCCCTGGATTTCAAGGATTGCAAAGCTTTGATAACTTCCAAGTTGGGAATAGTTTCCAATTCAGGGTGTTTTGGAGCATGGTAGTCCTTTTTGGCTACCATAACACCTTCCTTGAAAAGGTATTCGTAGATGGCAACCCTATTCTTTTTTGGCATCAACATTCTGAAATAAATACAAACATTAGTGATATAAAACTACTTGTTTATGTTTACAATATGTAAACAACTTAATTTTGTTCAGTTTAATATAAGGCTTTTAATATATAAATTACAAAAAAAGCTTTAGAATTGTGAATGTTTCATTACTTATAACAATAGCAAAGGACGCTTTTCTAATATTTAAGGTTAAATAACATATCATGTGAAAAAACATACTTTAAATAAATAAAATATAAAAATATCGGTAATAATATAGGTAGAAGGTAACAGAGAAACTAATTGTTTGATTTTAAATAAAATATTGAAACAGAATTTAAGGATTCCTTAAGATTTTATAAAATTCTCTACTTACGTGACGTTTTGTTAGGACTTCCTTCAAAAAAGAGAGACGTCAAGGCTTGTACCGCTTTGCAGTTCGATAAACACTGAATGCTGCAAGTATCTCTCTTTACCACATGAAAATCTAAATACGGTTACCTTACTTGCATGAAATTAGTTACAACAAACTTTATAAAATTAAAACTGAGAAATCGAAATTACATGATTTTTATAAAGCATATTTGTAATTACATTTGATATTTGTTAGATTATAAATTAAATTTTTTATTTATTTATGTATATAGTTGTAAATATTATGCTTTTTAGTATATATAATTTGGAATACAATTATGATGTCACGAATGAGAAGTTGGTAGAGGTGTAATTTCATCAGTCGTTTTGACATTAGTAGTTTGTATAAATCAGTATAAATTGTTAAAAACATCAACAACCAGAATATATTTCAGTAGATTTTTTCAACATATAGATTAAACATGGCTACAAACTCTGAACCAATTCAAGTCAGCTCTCTGCCTTTGCCACCGGTACAATATATAAATCATTATTCGGATGATATTGTTAAAAGGGGTAGAGCCCCTAGGCCTCCACTCCCTATTCATGATACTTATAATATGTTTGGCAATACTTTCAATACAGAAGAAAGTATCATAAGACCACTTGAAAGTCAGGTAAGTGTTTAATTTATACTATCTTATTTTTGTTTATAAAATACTTTTTTTTTCAGGGTATCAAACGTTTATATCCATTACATTTTGATCGTAGGAGGGAATTGAAAAAACTTAATTTATCATTACTGGCAAATTTTTTGGATTTATTGGACTTGCTTGTTCACTGTCCAGATTCTCCTCGAAGAGCTGAGAAAGTGGAAGATCTTAGTTTGCTGTTTATCCATATACATCATCTACTAAATGAATTTAGACCACATCAAGCAAGAGAAACTTTAAGGGTTATGATGGAATTGCAAAGAAGACAGAGGATAGAAACAGCAAACAGATTCAATAAACACTTGGAGAAGGTGCAAGAGATTTTGCAGCAAGCAATCCAAAATTTACCAGAACCTATGGAAGTAGATTCTAAATTATTTATTGATACAAATCACCTAAATTCGTCTGATAACCCATCAAAATCAGATGCAAATGGGGACCCTTGTGATATATTAGACAGAATTATGTGTAATGTTGTTGACTCTATGTAAGAAATTTTTGTATTAATAAAATTTATATATATTTATATTTTTTAGTTCTAATAGTTATTGTATTGTATGAAACTTAATCTTATTATAAATAGAAGCAAACAATTACATGAAATTGATACTACTTAATTGTTTTTTGTATATATTTTAACAAATGTATTATACACTTTCGTCTTACAATCACAAGGGCAATATTAATGTGACATGTATTCTAAACAATGGATCAATTTCAATTTGTCAATATTAATTCCGTTATTGTATTAAATAAAAAACAAATTAATAAAACAATGTTTGTAGTACAATTTTTCAGTCTCATTATTTTATATCTGTGTCAATTTGTATCTACTGAAATATTCAATTTTATCATTTGAAAAGGTATAGAGGATTTTGTAGTAAGCTAAGAAATTGCGCTCATGTTCATTCAAAATTATTTATTGATACAAATATTCTAAACTCATCAGACAATACATCGAAATCAAACGCAAATGAGGACTCATCGTGATATATTAAATAGAATTAAGTGTAATGTTGTTGATTCTATGTAATGTATTTGTGTATTAATAAAATTCATATATATATTTAGTTTTTATACTCTTATTGTGTTAAATAAAACACAAACTCAATAAAAATTGAAAAAAACTTGTCTGAAATGGATAGTAGCTAGTTCCTATACGCTCCTCTCCCTCTGCCTCTTGAACCTCTGCTGGGACCACCGCGTCCGCCCCAGAATCTATTATTTCCTTCTCCTGTAGAATTTAGAATATTAAAATTTGAATAAACTTCTATTAGCTAAATCTTACTGTTATGAAAGTTATGGCTGAACTTCCCGCTTGGTGGAGTGTAAATCCGTTTTTCTCCAACGATATTCCTGGATTGTTTACTTTGCTTGTTGTTCGATGCTCCATTGCTTTCAAAGAAAATAGGAACATGGCGTTTAGTGCCAATCTCTGGTGATTTTGTTACATTGGTTTTCTTCGTCTCTAGCTTAAAGGATAACGATACGTTGCATTTATAAATTGGCGGCTGGTAGAACAAGTCTTTAATTAACGTATTGATGTTGTTTAATAGCTTTGGCGACATCTCTCTAACTTTCTTCTCCTCAGGTGAGAAAATCTTTTCCTTGTCAGTTAAATTCAACACTTTCAAACATCCTTGGACACCACGCGAAAAGTACATTAATCTTGATCTAAAATCTTTCAAAACCGACTGATCACAGGTTAAGAAATCTGGCGATTGTCTGGCTAGGCGATGGAAAGTAAACAGTAAACTTTCAACGACGGAGAAATTAAATTCTGGCATTTTTGTGGAAGACGTATCTTCAGAAGGATAAGGCATATACATCTAAAATAAATTACATTAATTTAATTATTCAATTATTGTGTACTATTCCTTACCTTCAGTTTATCAAAAATTTGTACTATTTGGGTACTTGGAGTTTCCAAATTGCCACAGTACATAGACATTTCAGCTAATTGTTGAGCAATAGCCAATTGATATTGGGTACCTAACTCTAAATTTCCAATTGTTTCCCATTGTGATAGAACTTGATCACAGTAAAATAATATAAATTTACTTGATTCGATTTTAGCCTGAAAATATACAAATATATTATGGAACTACACAAATCTCATATATACTTACAGAAAAAAATGGCAATATAAATTTAACACATGTAATTAATTTGTCTGTGTTATTGCTATCTTCTTCCAATGGATTAAATTTCTGATCCATCTCAATTTGCTCACAGGCTATATCTATCAGCTCTTGTTGTGCAGTTATTGTATTGCAATACTTGGAAGAGACTAAATAATTCATCAATAATATATACTCTTCAGCAGTACAATCTTGCAAAGTTGATTTAACTTCAGTCAACAACAACTCTTCTAATTCAGCTGTAAATACAGCCTTATCCATTGTTTTAACTTTAGTCAATATAAACTTCAACATTTTTTCTCTTAATTGTAACTCTGTTGTTTTATCATTAATCAATTTGAACATAGATTTCAGTACTGTTGTTGGATCATCTTTAAGTACTTGCAATAAAGTGCTACTAGCAATGTTATGTTCTTGTGGATCTTCCAGTTGCAAGAGCTGAGCAGAAATATCTGCAACTCTTGCATTGTACTTATTACTCTCCTTACAAAATGATGGTAATGTTTTTATAGCAGCAATACGTATCTGAAATAAATTGAAAAGATGGTTAAAATTACACATAACTTTTAAAGATTGCTTTCAACTTACAGACATATCATCATCCTCGCACAGATCAAAAATTGCCTCAACTGCATCATTCTGATAATCAGGAAAATGTTTAAAGAATTTGGATATTATTTGGGCTGCCAATTGTTTTTCCTTCTCACTTCCTTTTGTAGCATTAATTGCGACTTTATATTCAGTTCCAAGCTGAAATAAAAATGTGTAAGTTTTTTTTAGATCAATCACAACATAAAAATAATGTTTATGTTTATTGTAACTTATTAATGAATATTGAGGTTATGTACCGCATTACTTACCTCAGTAAAATTGTCCTTAGCTTCCGAAAGCAGCTCATAACTGCTGTACAACTTGGCGAAATTCATTTTTATATTTTCTTAAATATATTTACCATAGGCGTATGAAATCTGTATAATCAATAAGTTATGAAATATCTGAAAATATACACAATTTTTAATGTGCGTCCAAACACATCCACATCAATGCTACCAATTGTAATCATTTACTATGTACCAACTGATCAATTTAATTCAGAAGGTATACTTTCTTTGCAACTATTATGTATAACTATATGCATATACATACCATACATACTTAGTAAACTTACTTTTAATTATAATAATACTTACAATGTTCACTTAATTAGATATTAAAGATGTAAACATGAACATATTAAAAAGTAATTTAAATTTCATATGAATATTGTGTAGGAGTGAATGAAGAAACACTTCTAACAATATGCATACTTGGTTGATTTCATAATTTTTGTGAAAGTTAAAAAAATATTTCATAATAATAATATGCATGAATAAAATTGAACATCTGCTACCCAATGACTAAAATAGTACACTATTCAACAAACAACTTTAATAATGAAGTTCCAAACATATTTATAACAAATATAATTAAGTTAAGATTTATTTATATAACGAATTGCAATTAATATTTATAAAAACATAATAGTTTTCTACATTATAGTGAAAACATGTATTATTTAAATATTTCTAACAAAATCAAGTTTCAATTTAAAATATAATAGACGAAATTATAAAACTTCGTTAAAAGTTGTGTTACCACGTATACTTGTTTCAATACAGATTATTGGAAGTTTAATATACTACTCAATTTAGTTCTTTGTATATTGCAACCTGATTACAAATATACATGAAATATTTTTTATTGTAACTGTAGAAATACTCATGTGTAGTATTTCATCTACAATAGTAGCATTACAATTGTTTTGTATGGTATATGTGTATTTGTATCATAAATGTATATTTTTACCATGGTATATACGTATTTTTCTTGCTTCCGTCTGTGTGGAATAAAAATAAATTAAAAGAATGAGTTCGCAAAATTATTTTGTATACAAAAACAATCGATTTTTTTAAGCTTTGGGTTTCAAACAGTGCTGAATTGATGGAAGTATATACAGTATCATGGGATACAGAAAATAAATGTACATTGGGTTGCCATATATAAAATTTAAAGGTATGATTTTTTTTAAATTTTAACTTATATATTTTCTACAATCATCACATTCTAAAATATAAATTGTACACCATTTATGCAACATATATCCATAGACATATCAACGTTTATAGTAGTTTATACAGGCCCTTTGTTGATGGAAACCAGAAGACATATTTATTAAATTAATTATACTATTAACAATATTAACATTTCATTTAATATTAATATAAACAAATGTAAATATTATTGTTGTCCTTGAATATAATATTGAATACATAATTAATTTCGATAATGATTTAAACAATGAATAAAATTAATTAACTTATAAATATGTACAATTTTCTTTTTGTTATAAGTTCGTTCATAGTTAGCACTTCAAAATAGGAAATTGTTAAATATTGTAACAATGTCTAAGCTTATCAAATTACAAAAAAAGAACAATTCAGTTTCTATTCGACGCTGTTATTAATATATATAATAAATAAGCTGAAGTGTGAATAAGATCTTATCTATGGCTAAGATAAGTCGATAAGGAAATTCGGCCAATCACGATTATTTTGCCAATATTCCTGAATACGTCGAACCAGTCGAAATGCATGTCGCATTTGTTATAATAATATTGTTGCATTTTTATGGATGATCGTAGTGCTCATTATTGTTTTCAGTTTTTTAATTAAAGCGAGCGAGCAATATAATTGACTTTTTTTTTGGTTTTCAGTAAGTAAGCTACCATAGTTCCACGAGCTGCCATTATTGTAAAATCGTTATCCAATTGGTCGTTCCCCTACCAAGGGAATACCCAACCGCCTACACATTCGATCCGACGATAAAATTTATCTGCGTTAGAATCTCAACAACATATTTTATTAATATCAATATCAATATTTTTTTTTTTTAAGGTTTCAATTATCATCTCAGTATCAGAGATTATTTAGAACTTTAGCTTTTTGATAAAATTGGAAAGTTAAGCAGCGTGAATTAGTTGTTTGGGTGATTATACCTTTTGACCACACTGCACTATAAAGCGTAGAAAATTTTCTGCAATAAACTTTTGACATCATATTTTATAACTGAAGAGATACACTACTTTGTTATATTTTTATTACAGTGGGTGATGGAAGTTAACGCTAGTGGTAATATGAAGACATTAAGCCGCTTCTTAAATTAACTAACCAAGCTGGTAGTGATCATCGACTTTGAACAGATTATGTTCATTAAATTATAATTAAAAATGTATAATTGTAATTTGATCTCCATTAATATTTACTTGTATATAATAAAAAAGAAGCAATTAATTATTATTATTAAGTGTTTAGATATTATTGATACAACAATAATAATTTGTTAATTAGAAAAAAAAACAATATTATTATCGTCACATATAAACACTCATACTTTAGCATTTCTAATCAAAATTTGGATTAATTAATGTATATACATAAATGTCTGTGGTTGAAATTAGTTTTGGTGGCATTCTGTAGGGGCTTTTGGAATAATAGACTCAATGGAACTCTTGGGAAACATAAACAGTTACGGATCAACCCCCGGACAATTATCACACCCCGGCAACGAACACATACGTAAAAAAGGAAGCTACGAAGATTTCTCTATACAAACCTTAGCGACACAACAAAGAATTAAAACATAAAAAAAATCGCATTACTTAATTTAAAATAAATAAATAAAGTCAAACAATACAATTGTTTTATAATTAATCGTATGTTAATGTATGTTAATTCAGATCGCTTGTAGATTGTAATGTATGAATAAATATTTTTACTTTATTTATGTACAATAAAGTAATAATTAATTTATGATGATTTTTACAATTAGGATAATCGATTCTGCCAATATACCGGACTGCTTGAAACTGTACTAACCGAAGAATTAAATAAAATAGAAATAATGTGTGCTAATGTTTAGAATTTATTTTTTATTTATCACTTAAAATTTAGTTTATTTTTAAATTTTCAAAGCGGACTATACTGGATCTCGACGGATCGAAGCCAGATATTATTGTAATTTATTGAATTTATTATTTCCAAAATATTTCATATTTGCATACTTTTGATACATTTTGTACTTATTTGTAATATTTCATTACAAAAGAGTTATACATTTCTTGAAAAGATGAAAGATAAAATTAAATTCTGGCATTTTTGTGGAAGACGTATCTTCAGGAGGATAAGGCATATACATCCAAAATAAATTATATTGATTTAATTATTTAAATATTGTGTACTTTACCTTCAGTTTATCAAAAAATTATACTGTTTGGGCACTTGGAGTTTCCAAATTGCCGCAATACAAAGACATTTCAGCTAATTGTTGAGCAATAGCCAATTGATATTGGATACCTAACTCTAAATTTACAATTGTTTCCAATTGTGATAGAACTTGATCAGAGTAAAATAATATAAATTTACTCGATTCGATTTTGGCCAGAAAATATACAAATATATTATGGAACTACACAAATCTCATATATACTTACAGAAAAGTAGATTGTAATGTATGAATAAATATTATTATTTTATTTATGTACAATAAAGTGATAATTAATTTATGATGATTTTAACACCTCGCACAGTGCGGATAATCGATTCTGCCAATATACCGCACTGTTTGAAACTGTACTAACCGAAGAATTAAATAAAATAGAAATAAACCGCCCAAAAGGAGTTAATGGATAAAAACCGATCATTTATAAAAAGATAATTTTGTGTGCTAATGTTTAGAATTTATTTTTTATTTATCACTTAAAATTTAGTTTATTTTTAAATTTTCACATCGGACTGTACTGGATTTGGACGGATCGAAGCGAGATATTACTGTAATTTGTGGAATTTATTATATACAAAATATTTCATATATGTATACTTGATACATTTTGTACTTATTTGTAACATTACATTACAAAACAGTTATACATTTCTTGGAAAGATTAAATTAAATTCTTGCATTTTTGTGGAAGACGTATCTTCAGCTGGATAAGGCATATACATCTAAAATAAATAACATTAATTTAATTATTTAAATATTGTTTACTATTCCTTACCTTCAGTTTATCAAAAACTTTACTTATTTACTTTATTTATGTACAATAAAGTAATAATTAATTTATGTTTTTCAAATCGCACTATACTGGATCTGGACGGATCTAAGCGAGATGTTATTGTAATTTATTATTTCCAAAATATTTCATATTTGCATACTTTTGATACATTTTGTACTTATTTGTAACATTTCATTACAAAAGAGTTATACATTTCTTTGAAAGATGAAATTAAATTCTGGAATTTTCTCCTGAAGATATGTCTTCAGGAGGATAAGGCATATACATCTAAAATAAATAACATTAATTTAATTATTTAAATATTGTGTACTATTTCTTACCTTCAGATTATCAAAAATTGTGCTATTTGGGTACTTGGAGCTTCCAAATTGCCACAGTACAAACAGCTAATTGTTGAGCAATAGCCAATTGATATTGGGTACCTAACTCTAAATTTCCAATTGTTTCCCATTGTGATTGAACTTGATCACAGTAAAATAATATAAATTTACTCGATTCGATTTTGGCTTGAAAATATACAAATATATTATGGAACTACACAAATCTCATATATACTTACATAAAAGTAGATTGTAATGTATGAATAAATATTATTACTTTATTTATGTACAGTAAAGTAATAACTAATTTATGATTATTTTAACACCTCGCACAGTGCGGATAATCGATTCTGCCAATATACCGTACTGTTTGAAACTGGACTAACCAAAGAATTAAATAAAATAGAAATAAACCGCACAAAAAGAGATAATGGATAAAAACCGATAATTTATAAAAAAAATAATTTTGTGTGGTAATGGGTAGAATTTATCTGGACGGATCGAAGCGAGATATATAACTTAATTTATTGAATTTATTATTTCCAAAATATTTCATATTTTTGATACATTTTGTACTTATTTCTAACATATCATTACAAAGTAGTTATACATTTCTTGGAAAAAATAATGCCTATGGTCGATATCCTTTGGCAGTTGTATTTAATTTTATTTGCTACAATAAAGTATCGGCTTATAGTCATAAAGAAGGGTAAACGCAATAAATCTTAGGTAAGAAGCGAAAACTTGGAAATTCATATTCATACACGACGCGCGTGCGTGTTTTTGTATCTCAACATTTTCTTAAGAATTTGATCCAATTAATTTTTCATGTATTATAAGTTTTATCTAAATTTACTAATACTAAGTAAAATAATACAAATTTTGATTACAATCATAGTATCAATAAATTTATGTTATAAAAAAGAAGTTTAAATAATCTCATTATCTTAACCGAATCCACAATAATATAGCTAAATAGAATAATTATAGAATCTAAATAAATTATGTAGCGCTAATAAAATTATAAACCCTTGGATTAGATTATCCTAATAAATAAATACAATAATTTATATTTATTGCTATACAATATTTATTATATACACGTAAGTGTGAAAAAGTAAATAAATAAAAAATTATTATTTTAACACTAAGTTGACTATTAACTATAAACTAACAATTTGCTTATTTATTGACTCCAAAGAGATACATGTGTTTTTCAATACAGATTCAAATATGCAACTTACTTTAAAATGTGGCATTTGTAAATTTTAGTTTAACTTTATGTTAAAGAAGTCTTTCTTTGAGATGAAAAATATAAGATCAATACATTAACTAAATGACCATATCAATGCCTTGGTTGAGATGAATACTCATCCTCCGACGTGCCGAAACCAAACCGTTTCACAGCTTAAGAAAGTTAAGCAATAGCGTTACGGATAATTCTTGAATTGAAGATTCTATAGCATTTGCCTTCTTGTGATTTACATAAAGATAATTTGATTATTAAAAGGCGATCATTTTAGGAGAAATATGTCTGCGTAATGTGCGTACATTTCTGTATAAGTTTAAAGCGAAAATAGTTTAGTAATTAAGGAAGGATATGTGTACACATGCCATGGCGAGATTTACATCGCTCGTTATGTGTATGTGTGTGCTAGAAAATAGGCAGTTTCGGGTACTATATATATCCGACCAAAATAAATATTGAAATTAATATCTCATTTTCATCGCATACATTGTTTACAGACCACATATAGAGAGCAAGATAATTTCTGTTTGCTTTGTATTTATCAACCATGGCTATGTGCCCTTCATACACCTGCTATATGCATTAATTCGTCAACCAGAATGGCGAAGAAAACATCTCAATTAATTATTTATATTAAGTTTTCATTTTTTTTAAAAGACCTTTAACAATTAGATTAAACAATTAATGCCATCAATTTCCCTTCAACTTAACTTTAGATTAGGAAGACTCTCCCCAAAATAGTTTTTAAGCTTATTATATAGAAAAAGCGTTAAAATATTTCTGTCTTATATGGAAACTAAAGTCAAAAAATCAACTCAAAAATGATATTTATAGTATATATGCACATACCGTTTTAGAAGTTTCGGGTTAATTTCAAATTGTCGGAAAAGTTCAAAAACTTTCAACCTTTTTTTTGGTTTTATTGAACATAACTTTTCCTGCAAAAGAAAAGTATTGCGGCAATGTGTTTAACATAAGAAACAAACTTATTTTTGTTACAGTTGCAGGAAATTTTGCATCTTATTTTTATGGTTTCTTTGTAACAGTACCTGTTTTTGGCAAGTTGCATGGCAGTAAAAAAAAGGTCTACTTTCGCAAAACGTGACGAAAATTTGCGTCCTTTCACCCAACGCTTTTACTTTTTTCCGTCGTTCGTCGCTTTACCACTTTTGATTTAATTAATTAAACGGAGAAATAGGTAATAATAAAAATTGATTTTGTCCGAAGAAATTGGCGTCCAATAAAACTGAGATGCTGTAAAGGCAACTAAATACATCATAAAGTGGTGCCGCTTTAGGGCCCTTATCGCGTCACCTTTCATTCACTGTAACTTCTTAAACATACTTTGTCAACAACAAAATAATAACAAACAAAAAAAGGAAAAGTACATTTTAATGTTAAAAACAACTAAAAAATTGAAACGAAATCAGAAAACATTAAATGCAATTATTTTTTTTTAACTCGCAATACTCGACTTCTATGTGATGCTACATCTCCCTGGAGATCAATTATTCCTCGGATGACACAATCGATATTGCGATTTCTTCTTCCAAACAAATCCTCATGCTGAAACAACTGTAGTTTCAATGTAGTTAACTTCTTTGAATGTAATTAACAGATATAAATAAACAGAGAAATGTAAATTTCACTTTTTATTTCATCAACCTAAGATACATTTATTTGCTTAGCTTAAGATACAATAATTCATTACAATAAGTTTACTTTTATATTATACTATCTAAAATTTATTGCTTAAATATATAAATAAGTAATACATATATAATGGGCTATTAACCGCACTTTATTTATTATTATATTATATGCTTATTAACAGATTATTTTTCAAATAAATGAATAAGTGACAACAGATTTTGCATTTATTTTTATTTATTGAATTAAATTAGGATATTGAAAAACTGTTTCCTAATTTAGTAAATTCTTGTAATTAATGTAAGTTTTAGTAAAGAACATATGTGAAAAAAGATAAGTAAACTGTATATATTTTTTTAAATGAAATATTAATGAGGCTTTATTTAAACTAGTTTAACAGGTGTATTGGTGAGATTCATAATGGAGCGGAACGTACGTTGATAAAAATTAAACAAACACAATTATCTTTCTCTTGATATAGTCTCAGAAGTAAATATGTGTGACGGAAAGAATATGTGAGAATGTTTGCGTTGTTGCAACACAAATATTTCCAAGAAGGAAATTTATCACGACGACTTCAGTCTCTATTCGCGTCTGCTTTGAAATTGGAAATATGATAATTATGGCAGCGGCTACTTCTGTCGACTTTTTACTTTTTCCATAATACTTAAAAATAATAAAAAAAAAAGGTGCAGACATAAACCGAGCAAAAAAATGTACACTGACAGTTTTTCAGTCCTTAAAGTATAAATTAAATGGTTTTAATCTTTTTACGAACGTCAGTAAAAAGAGAAATGCCGAAAATTTTCCAAAAAAATCGCTTTTCTCTAGTCATATACTTTTTTTAATCCCTAAAAGTATGTTAAGAAATGGTTTTCAGATTTTTTTTCTATATTTATAAAAATTATAATAATTTTGTTAAGTTTTGTAATATGTGTAAATAGTTATTATTTAAGTTGTGACAATGAGGTTTTATAAACGCTGGAATAAAATTTATTAGTTATATTTTACATTTTAAATTTAATAAAATCCTAAATAAATACGAAGATTACACTTTTTATTGCTGGAATTAGCTAAAACAACGGAAATAATTGATTTATTGATGTACAGTTTAATGCCAGAATGCGGAAATATAGAATAATATTTGTTTATTAAGTTATTATTATAGTTAGTTATTAAATATTATGGCAATAACCGTTATTGAAATATTCTGCTCATTTTTATTGCGATAAATTGTTGTAATTATTGAGGAGTTACACTTGATTTAGGTGTTGATTGTATGTACGGATCTCCGAAGTGTAGGTAGCTTAGAGAGTCTTTATTGTGGCACGATCCTGAAATATTGAATTTACTACCGACTAATTTTCAATATTTACAGCGTTAAATTTGCCCCTGATGGATTATACGCTTCCTGCAGCGAAACACTTCTCCAGTACCAAATATTTAATACAAAACAGGCATGTAATCTCTCTGTCGTATCGGCATATTTAAATATAAATACACTTTATGGCAGAGTTAACCCTTTTCCGAAAGTAAGTTCTTCTTTTCAAAAAAAAAAATTAGAAAAATAACACGAATCGGCGGGTCGAAGTAGGTTCAAAGAGGAGCGAGAACAAAAAAAAGAATAATATTCAGATGCCGGCCACGGATTCGAATGGTACGGGAAATGGGGACGCCGTAAATCAAAGCGGCGTCGCGACGCTAAGCGAACCTCTGGGACGCATTTCAAAATCCGCCGCCCCTCGACAAATATGATTCATTGGCCGCCAAATGTTATAACACTAACTGTCTGCTGTTTGCATTTGTCAACGTAATCCCAGATAACATTTGTTAGCATTTAATCGACTAACGGAAATTCTCAACTTTCTCTTCCTAAAAATGTAAACAAAAATAAAGTATAAACAATAATATTATTTACGTATTTCTATTTTCTTATTTTTAGTTCGAAAATAATGATAACATTACAAAAACTGTTTGTGAAAGAAAATAAATTATCTAAACAATATTTCAATCCTGTCTATTCAACCCTGTTTCTCCTATTCAAAAGATGTTATCAAATTTGTAAATAGTCTTCAGAATGATATGATTACATGTTGATGTTGGTATAATATCTTTAAATATTAGAGATTATTTGTAATCCAAGCAACAAAGACTATATACTTCTATTTTCATAATACTACAGATGCGTACAATTCACACATTTTTCTGCTGTTTGTTTTACGATACATATTTTGTTTCTATTTACTTTTCATTTTAGAAAATTGCAATGCATTAAAGTTTCTATACAAAAAGAATAATAAATAATCATATTTTTAGTTTATTTCCTTTCCCCATGAAGTATTGACTTAAGTAAATCTTACACTTCTAATAGCATATAAATAAATTCTTTAATTTATGTGTATGCAATATAATATAAACGCTTTAACTTTAGTTACTTATAACCTGTTTTTAAATCGTAATACAATTAATTTACAATAGCACTTATTAGTAGCTATCAGTAAAATATAACGAGGCGTTTGCAAATAAAGGGCGTAGGTCATTTCAATGCATTAAAGTTTCTATACAAAAAGAATAATAAATAATCATATTTTTAATTTATTTCCTTTCCCCATGAAGTATTGACTTAAGTAAATCTTACACTTCTAATAGCATATAAATAAATTCTTTAATTTATGTGTATGCAATATATTATAAACGCTTTAACTTTAGTTACTTATAACCTGTTTTTAAGTCGTAATACAATTAATTTACAATAGCACTTATTAGTAGCTATGAGTAAAATATAACGAGGCGTTTGCAAATAAAGGGCGTAGGTCATTATGTGCATAAAGTAATGATTGATATGGTATATTTAAGTTTACAATATGTTATTTACAATTGGTTATTATTTTTAATAATAATAATAATAATAATAACATTTATTGCAACAAATCACCATACTACACACTCAACAAAATAAAATAATAAGAAAATTAAAACTAAATTAATTTGCTACAAATATTTTTACTTTTAAAACACTTTTTTTTCTTTACTCCTCATCATTAACGCAATGAAAATTACCATGAATTATATTATATTAATAGAAATTGTATTCAGTCATTTTCCAAAAAAATCGCTTTCCTCTAGTCATATACTTTTTTTTAATCCCTAAAAGTATGTTAAGAAATGGTTTTGAGTTTTTTTCTATATTTATAAAAATTATAATAATTTTGTTAAGTTTTTTAATATGTGTAAATAGTTATTATTTAAGTTGTGACAATGAGGTTTTATAAACGCTGGAATAAAATTTATTAGTTATATTTTACATTTTAAATTTAATAAAATCCTAAATAAATACGAAGATTACACTTTTTATTGCTGGAATTAGCTAAAACAACGGAAATAATTGATTTATTGAAAAATAAATAAATTTATTTATGTATACATTGTACTTTTTTTTTCTTCTTTTTATGTATTAATGTTTGGCCAATATATTATTATTATTATTATAAAATTGAGTATGTATTTAAATATATTAGTCAATATAAATATTAAATCATGGACAAGACATTCAGATGTGAATTACTATTATTTATAAAATGAGTTATTTCTATTGTGGCTAAGTATAACAAATATCGACATCTACCAAATTATTGTTTAGCAGAATATTGACACGTGTAATATTATTTATATTTCAGTTATAATTAATAAAACTAAAAAATACATACTACGGACTATTGACCGCAGTCTTTACGCGCTTCTGAAAAGTAGTAATCGTAAAGAAATTTGATTGAAATCTATCAGTTATCAAAGATAACAATAATTTATCATATAGTATATACAGTGAAACTATATTCACTATGAAGATGAAGATGTACACAAATAAAAAAGACCAAAGTGTTTTAGCTTTTAATCGTCGATTTTCAATATTACTTATAAATTATCAATGAAATATATGTTATTTTTTCACGTTCAATTCTACGGGTATAAATAGTTTGTTCAATAGGTGTTAAGTCCTAATCAAAATTTTGGACCAAATGCGTAACAATCGAAGCACTTCTACGTTATAAATAAATAATATTCATTGCGATGTCTAAGAAAAAAAAAGATTTCGAAGCAGATATATATGACTAAAATGAAATAGAAAAATTAACATTCTTATATTATAGTACACGTTAGTTTTGGAATAATTAAAGAAAATCGCTTGGTATTTTAATATGTTAATATTAAAATCTTATTTATACGTTTTTGTTTATATTATTACTAGCAATATTTATTCAAACACCAAAAAATTCTTAATAATATGAAAGCTATCGTCCATGTTTGCAAATTGTATATAGGATTTTGTTTATTTAGCACTGAGTTTTTGTTTAAATGATATAATTTATTGTTAAAAATATAATAAACAAATGGTGATATATGTAATATTAATGTTTATGCAAGAAAATAGATTTGTACAGTTCTGGGAATATTAGTGCGTTTATTGGTAGCTGCGCGCTTTGAGCAGCCATTATAGTGAACCCGAGCGGTGATTGGTCGACGCCCCACTCCTGCGGCCGCCTACAACTACCTGCGATGATCCCCAAGCAGCCTACATAAGTAGCTCGAAAAATTTGGAAGCATCAGTCTTGTACTGCATTCCACTAGTGCTGTATCACAGTAAACATTAGCTTGCAAAGTTTGCAAAGTTAGCAAAGTTATTAGAGAACACTTTTAGTTATAAATACAAACGTCGCGGAAGGATAACCAACAGAAACTTGAGAGTTGAAAGTTATTAGAGAACACTATTAGTTATACATACATCGCGGAAGGATAATCAACAGAAACTTGACATAGAGTGTAGTGAAGACATTGTTTATAGTGAAGTGAATATGGTATCATATTATCCTTCTGCTTATAGGCAGCAAGGAAACGTACCATCTCAAAGTGCGCAAATGCACACAACAGCTCAAATACATGCTACTGCACAAATGCATTCAGCAGCCCAATTAGCCCATCCTGCAGCACAATTACATACAGCAGCTCAGTTGCATCCAGCAGCTCAGTTGCATCCAGCAGCTCAGTTGCATCCAGCTGCACAGATGCACCCAGCACAAATACATCCTTGGTACGCAGGAACCTATCATCACACACAAGCCCCACAGATGTTACCGACATCATCTTATTGCATGCAAGATGAACAGGCCTCCCAGGTATGGCCGCACGGTGCACCACACGTTTTTCACCAGGAATTCATGGATTTTAACTCCCTGCCCTTGCAACACATGCAAGCGCAGTACCACCAGCAACAGAATACGCATCAGCAGCATCAACAACAAACTCAAACTCATAACCTGCACGCACAGCAACAACAAGCATCACCCGCGATTACGGTGTCCGGGAGCGACGTATCGAGTCCTGGTACAGTCAGCGGAAACATATCCCCGCAGAACATGCCGCAGAATAATAGATCAACACAAGCCCGCAGCCCATTCGAATGGATTAAAAAAACCGGATACCAGAGTCAACCGAATCCAGGTAATTATATAATTTCTGTTTTCTTAATATATTAATATATGTATATATATACGCAAAAAAATAGAAGGATTATTGCGTACTTCTAAGGCAAACAATTTGTTGTTTTAGAATTACCGGCACGTGATGCTCTTATTGAGGACATCCCTGGTAAATAATTTGCTGCATGAAATGTTTTTTTTCTTTTGCAATTCGCGTTTTATTATTCTAAATTTTAGTGTTTTTGCAAAAAGTTCTTATGGTTAGGAAACTAGTGTAAGAGATGAATGGAATATTATATATGCATTTAAATATGAGGATCGTCCTGAGAATCATTTGAAAAAAGGACATTGTTGTCAGGTGGGAACTCGTTATCAAAGTCAAACAAGCCGACCGCGACTCATCTAGCCGCTTCTTAATCCGTGTATCAAACAAAAAAATTCTTATCACACACAAACCAATATCACTTTTATATATATATATATGTATACACTCACATATACACCCATATATATATTTATAAATACGAACAAACATTTCACACAGAAATTTAACCATAATATTTTATCGATGTATATAGCTAATTATCTTCACCATCAAATCCCGATTGTTATAGGAAAAACTCGCACGAAAGATAAGTACAGGGTTGTTTACTCTGATTTCCAACGGCTTGAACTGGAGAAGGAGTTTTCGCTCATTAACAAGTACATCACTATTAGAAGAAAGGCCGATATCGCCGTCACATTAGGATTGTCAGAAAGACAAATTAAGATATGGTTCCAAAACAGGAGAGCCAAAGAGCGCAAGCAGCTGAAGAAGAAGCTAGAAGAAAACCATAAGGAAGCACCCGCCATTCACCAACATATGCAAGATTACGAGAAGAGAATGCAGCAACTTCAACAAAGTCAACAACAGGCAACCCAAATGCAGCTCATGCAGCAGCAGCAGCAGCATATGATGCAGGCAAATTGCACTGCAAATGCTGGTATGCTTAATCCGCTGACATACCACCATTAAGTCATTTGGAAACGATTTTCCAACTTTACATGACAACTTGTGATTTAGATTAGATCTGTCTGCTTTATACAGAGAGTGCAATTTATTTGTTATCTCATTTTTATATTATTTTCATAATATTTTTTTTTTCATGTTTTTTTTTTTTATATTTTAACGTGCAATTTTTTTTTTCTAGCTCATATTTAATTAATGTAACGATTACGTAAAGTCGTTAATATTTATTGAATCAAATAAAAATATTAATACAAAACCTTACCTTTTTGATTGCAATAATCGCAAAAATTAATTTCGAATGCACCACAAAGATTATTTAATGTATATATATATTAATGCATCGAATTAATAGTTTTGCTTATACATCGTAACTGTTATATAGAAAAAGTTATTTTTTATACGAGGCTAGTGAATGTGTTTATATAACTACAATGTGCTGATTTTTACGTTTGTTAATTAATTCAAATAAATCTTTTAAACTTTACAACAAAATCTGTTTTAAATTATTACTGAATAATTGTACATAAAATTGTCAGACTATTTTATGATCGTAAATATCATCTCTTATCGATGATGCGATCCGGCGACGGCAGAAACTCGCCTTTTGGAATTCACCGACAAAGTGTCCGCAGGAACCGGAAATGGAATTGTAAACAACTTGGCATTCTGGACTTGTTTTTAGTACTTGGATTTTAATTCCTACGTGCGTTAAGATAACGGAAATCCACCAGATCAGTGTCGAATATAGTGCTTCGATGTATTGTAAATAATTCCACGCAGATAAGAGCAATCCTCTTCGTTGAATTCGCCGCAGATTCGATGATACTGAATCAACGTATCACTCCGAACGTGACAGGACATTAAATTATATTACACCGGATCGAACAATTAAAACGTATTTGATCAATACGATTAGGATTACTCCAATTGGTGCAATCGCATTTTATGCTCTGGAATTTTATTAACTAAATGCTCTTAACTCATCTGTTTTATTGTTTTTGATATGTGCTAGTATTTTGTATTTCTGTTTAATATTAAAAAGTATTTATATATTAACATTAAATTTAAGTAGTTTTTTTTATTGTTATACTTTGTACAGTGCATGATTTTTAATTGTGAATATTTATTTATTATTGTAGACTGAAGTCTACGTTGACATGAATTTTAAACTGTAATTAGAACTCTAAGAAAGTAATGAACATTTTAACACACAACCATAGACTAATTAACACTAAGATTAAAAAGCAAACAGAAAAGTGAATGGCGACAAATAAAAGAAAGCAAAAAGAGTATAAGTATTGAAATGGAATAAAAAAAGAAGGATAAACGCGAAGTGTTTGCGGAGTTGTCGGGTTCATTTTTAGTTTTCAAAACACCGAATCGAAGCGAGAATGTTTGTAAAAATTTGAGCTAATATTGTTGTTATATTAGAATGTGCTAAACTGTTACTACTTTAAAGGAGATTTTATGAAATATTCAATATTTGCATTTGCACTTAGGAAATTTCAGCTAATTTTATTTCGCTAAAGACCTTATACACTCGCATCGCCTACCCAAACACACACACCATTCACATCAAATTAATTCAGTAAAAGAAAAGGATGAAGTGAATAGCGGAGGCGGCAATTGTGTGATGGTTGGTGTGGCTTCGTGCGAACCGAAGCCAAGCAGATCCGGATTTGAAACAGTGTTTGCTATTCGTCTGCCATCATTGTTCGCGTTCGCTCTCTGTGAAAATCGCCGTTTTTTTATATTTATTTTCACCGGAATCTCGATTATGGAGGAAATTCGTGTGTGTGAATTCTTCTTGTATTGGTGTCGAAAAGGATTTTTATCTATTTCTTTTAGATGGTATTCTTGAACGACCGGAACGGCATCTGCCTCTAGGCTAATTAGAGCCCAAGTGATAATTATCAATGAACCAAAAGCCGCTTGATTTTTCTAAAACTTTGAAAATTAAAAAACAATTTTTAAACTGGCCAGAACTGGTTCGGCGCACAATCTCATAAGACATTTATCTTGTAGATAAATCTTTGGAGATACCTTAAATATTTGCAAATTTATATATAAAAAAAATTGGATAATTAAATGGTTACAATGATGGAAAATACCCGAGCATATTCATTTTAGTTTTGACGAGGCTATTAAAAAAACAGTCGGGAATGGACTTGCATAAAATGTGACATAAAACCTCTGACCTTCCCGAAGAACAAGAGAAGAGATTTACAGCAGATCACTTTAAATTTATGTCCAAAATATATTTTAATTTAACTGCAAGTGTGAATTGCTATAACAAATGACACAGGCTTATATACGTTTGTAATTTTCCTATCAAAAAATATTTACTTGTGTTATTACACGCGAGCCTGGAATATACCGTACTGTTTTCTAATCATTCTCTTCGAGGATGCCCCGGTTGCAAGAAAAGGAGCGGATTTTCTGGGAACTCTTAACCCATTCCCAACCCACTTAAGAGCTATTAGAAGGCCAAACATGCAGCTAAGCCTGTTAATAACTTGCCCTAACAACGAGAAAAGGAAGCCTAAAAATGTGTGTATGTAATTTCAGGGAAGACGAGAACTAAGGATAAATACCGCGTCGTCTACACGGATCATCAAAGGGTCGAATTGGAAAAGGAGTTTTACTACAGCAGATACATCACGATCCGTCGGAAAGCAGAGCTGGCAAATACACTGGGCTTGTCGGAACGGCAGGTGAAAATATGGTTCCAAAACCGCAGAGCCAAGGAAAGGAAGCAGGGTAAGAAGCGCGATGAGTTCACCCACAAGGATATCATCCAGCTGCAGCAGTCCCAACAGATCCAACAGCATCAGCAACAAGGTATTATCGACCAGCAGATTTCACCTCAACTAATGTGACCCGTGCAACATTTCTGGGATGATGACACGTACCCGAGTGCGCAGAGTGATCACTGTTTTACAGGAAATTCTTGAATGTGTGTAATAAATGTTGTGCTTCAGACTTATAAACGGTACCGTTTACATCGAGATTTTTAATGGTGCATTTCTTGCGGACGCTTTAATTAAGAAAATCAGCCTTTAACGATATATTTTTTAATACTAAAAACACGTTATATTTTAACCTTATGTTAATATGGAATAGTTAATTTTGCTTTAATATAATTAGCACAGGAATATATAAATATATATATGTATATATATATATTGTAAAAAAAAAGTGTTATTTAAATATCTAATATATAAATTATAATTGTAAATACAAAACGTAAATGGGTGGTTGTTTTTAGGCTTTTCAAATATGTGTAATTAATATTAAACGTATTTTTGTGCAAAAGTTAATATATTATTTCCATAATGTTGTTTTATTCTGTACTCGTTTTTTTTTTCTCATAGAAAATGTCTCATTTGATCAGTATTATCATTGCTATAGATTAATTTAATTAAACATTTTATCAAATATATGTATGAAATATTAATTGCGTTTTTTTTTGTTCATACCTAATATTACGTCGTCTAAACATACCAATATATACAATTTCCAATTAATGTTTCTTGAGTAAAGCTGGAACATCTTAAATTTAATCTTGCTTAATTTAAATGGCAAAACAGAAATCAAATTCTCAGAAAGTCTACAACAAAAAAATGTAGTAGTCGTTTCAAAACGAATATTACGTCATTGCCATTGGGACAAAAAGAGTCTAGTAAATAATTACTTAATTAAGTTGGAAATTTGAGATCTACTTCCACGAAAATAGTGCATGCATAATATATGTCAAATAGTGAGTATTATTCGTGTTTTAAGAATGCTGATTGCGTCAGGATATTTGGATAGTGGATCTCAAGCGCCGCTCATAGGTTTGCCCAAGGCTTAACTTGTCCGTTACTTCAAGAGCTGGTCTATAAAAATTCGTAAAAGTAAATACGTATTACATTTTCCGACTCGATGGATGATAGATAAAAAATACCTTGATTTCGATTAATTTATTAAATACGAGTATTGATGAACACGAATGGGATTACTTATTTTCATGTTATCGTCAAAACATTTGCTAATTTAAATACTGATGTACATTTTTGAATTTTTTGCGTGAAAAGAAAACAAGAAAATTGACATATTTATTAAAAATAAAACTATTCAGTATTCTAGTTTAAATAATAACATCTTGTTCAATATGTAACCTAGTGACCGTTTTTAAGTGAAAATGTGTGTTTTAAATTTGCGAAGCGGCGGCGGCGGCGGCATTTGTGTAGATCGAACCCAAAGTTGTGACAAATCTGCAATACGGATACTCATACAATACACGCAAAGTTCGTTACGGGCATTACGATAACTTCATGAAATAGCATCTTCCAAATGTATTGTGAGGTAAATTTACCTCGGAAGCGTGAAATTTTTGTATAATATGATTTCCCTAAGGTCAAAGCTACTGGGCTGATGCGGCAAATGCAGAAGAAAAGAGATGGTATTCTTGAAAATGGACGAAAGGCGTGGGACATCAAAGGTGGACGTCTCAATTTGGGTGCAGCCTACGTAGCGAATTGACGTTTGCCCAAAATCGTGTGAAATGGTCACAAAGGCAGCACCACCATCATGCGGAAAGATCTGTCTCGGAATTTTGACCAACGCCGGTCAAAATATTTCCAAATACGTCATGAATTATTACCAGACGACGACGACGACTTCTTACTGGTGGCATTATTTTACCATTCTGCGGGAAGCGCACGAACACATTTGTAATTCAAATCTAATTAAAATCGTAATTAATTCAGAAAGAGAATAAATTCAGCTGACATTTACTCGTTTATTGCTGATTATCATGCAGTATTTACAAGCGCGTGAGGTTATATAAATTTCCAAATTTGTTTAAAATACGAGCGCCGCGCGTTCTTTTGAGGTTTCGGTTTACGTTTCTTTCTTTTCGTTTTTATGTGCGCACTGTTATAAAACTAAGGGGGAAAAATAGATGTATTAAAAAAAACGGGATAAAAGAAACAACACGAATGAGCGGATCGATGGTGAAGTTCTCTTCTCTCACATGTGTTCATTTTATAACGCATAATTGCTTTATTGGCCATGCTATTAAAATATCCTCCAAAAAAGGAGAAGGACCGTAAGTCCGTTCGGTTTTCTTGCAAAGCACTTCATTTTTGCTAATTTCCCAACTACCAAATGACACAGATTTCGGAAGCTTAATTAATTATTACAATGTTACGATTGTTTACACGTAAATTAATTTATTATGTTTAGGTTGTTCAAAAAGTTAAGCCTTTGTTTAATTTGTATCTATATTATTTACGAGTAATAATAATATTTATTGTTTTACTATAACAATATAAACGTTACAGTTTAATGATCTTAAATCAGACATAATCAATAAAGAAAATCATAAATCACATGTACAAAATTTTAGTAAAATTTATTTAAACTAATCTAATTCGATTTTTATAAATAATAATAATGTTTATTGCATTTGTCGTACAAAAAAACATATACAGAAATAAAAAGAAAAAAATAAATACATATAATCAATCCAAATAATCAAAATAGTTAACTGATATAAAGAGCTATTGAACATAGGTCTTTCTGTCCAAATTCTATATTAATTTTCGCATTTTGTGGTGAATATAAAATTGTTAACAGTCAATTTATTTTTATTATTATTTACTTAAAAGATATAAATACTTATTGACTAATTTTATTTGCATTCAATAACATTACAATCCACTACTGATTGTTATGACAAAAAAAAATACCATTTTTGTTCGAATAATTTCTTTTCCTTGTGGAATTTTCTTAATTAAATTTGATTGGTTAATTGGCTGTAAAATATCAATAAAAATAATTGAAATTACTGTCAATTCGATTTTTCATGTTAAACAATTATCGCATATAAACAAGGCCATTGGTTAAAATAAATTTATGAAAACAAGATAATTGTATAAGCATTTGTTTTAATTTTCTAAACTTTTTGTATTATGTACTAATAATAATGATGTTTATTACATCAGTCGTACAAAAAAAACATAAACAGCAATAAAAAGAAAAAAATAAATATATATAATTTCAAAAAAGTTAACTGATACAAAGGGCTATTGACCATAGGTCTTTCTGCCTATTCTATTATATTATTTAATTACTGTTTGTTAGAAAAAAATACAATTCAATGGTTTTCTTTAAAGTGTGTAAACAAGTAAACGATATTTTAATAGTAAGTCGGGTGACGCACGTCAGGTACGTGAATGCTTATGATAGTTAAACAACTTCAGTTGAAAATAACACTTCAATGAAATGCCTTTCTAGAAGAGGATTAAGATGATTTGTTAGAGAAACAAGTCTTAACATTACAGATACACACAATACACTCGATTGATAAATAAGTTCTCATTTCTATTATTAAAATTTCACAGTTTTAATTTTATATATTGATTAGATTCTTAATTAATGAATTTTACATTTATGATTTTTCTCATACATATAACAATATATTTTTGTAAATTTATGTAGATTTATTTACAAAGTGATTGTTGATAAAAATTGAACTCTTATAAACTCCAATATTAAGTTTTCCCAATTTGTACGGATTAAATGAGATTTCCAAAAAGTTTGTATGTAATGGTAAAAGATGAATAATGTTGTGCAAGAGAATTAGCAATAATCCATTTTGTTGTATTCGCTAATTTTCGGCTATCGAAATGGCGCTGTTTCGGGTTTGTTATTTGATGATTGTCTGCCTATTTTTTTTCCTGCTCGGCGATAAGCAAATTCGAGGGACAAATGTTTGTTTGAACGTGCTCGAAATAAATATATGGGCGGCCAATATCAAACGGCCCACCGATAACGGAAATAATCTTAATCCCTTCGGCGCAACTAAAAAGGACTTTTTATCAATTTATACATATATCAGAGCGGCCGCGCATTAAAAGCGAGTTGCAATTTCCTTAACGTTTTCATCACGTATAACCATCATCATCATTATCTGCGTCATCATCACTTGAAGACCACCCCCCGTCGGGTGGGGCCGAAACCGCAATGACATCAACCAACCGAGAAATAATAGCTGGTCGAATAACAAACCAAGAAAATGAAAGAACTGTGTTGAGTAAGAGCCGCTCGGATTACAAGTTTTCACTTAATTACGCTTCGATTGGATGCTGCAAGTTGGTCAACACACCTACCTCCCCGGGGTCAAATTTGACCCACAAAATGTTATACACCTTGAGAACAGCTTGAAACTATAAAAACAATCAATAATTATAAATATGCAACTATTATCAATGGTCTTTTAGGTGTTAACATTGTCACGTTCTTTATATAATCATTTATACTGCAGAAATTTTAAAGGGAGAACTGATAAGATGTTACTAACTTGCGAGACGATAAGACTTGAAAAATAAATACAATTGTTAGGATTTATTTTATCGTGTTATTATAAATACAAATGTACATAAATAAATTGAATGTTGATGACCATGTCAGATATAGATTTAACATTATTGGATAAAGGCGAAGATAATATTAAATTATAGAAAATCTACATGATCTGACTTTTAGTTTTATGAGTTGTTTTTTTTTTGCAAGAAGTCACAAATTAATAGCAGATTTATAATTATGTTGGTCATTAAAATCCTAAAAACATTACTAATAGCATTAACCTTTATAATTGACCACTTAAAGGATAAATTGAATCATGTGACAAATATAATTATGTATGATAATTATACTTGTTGTGCGACTCATAACTACCATAGTATTTATTTTATGCAAATTACTTGTCAAGTATTGTATATTGTTAAACAATATTTATGGTCTATATTAAACATGTATATAAATTATATAATATCTCTAATACTTAAATAGGATGTTATTGGAAAAATGAATGGTTTAAGTTTTTTTTATTTAATTTTTGTTTGTTTTTCATTTTACGTAATTTTTGTTTGTTTGTAACACAATTAAAAATTATAAAAGTACATTGGTTATTATGTAGCCAAATGAATAAACTTTTTATAATATAATTAGTATTTGGTTGACCATTTACAGGCGTAACTAATATTTATGTTCTTTTATCACGTGGTCTATATCAAGTAGATTCTGTAACAAGTTATAGAGTCGTAAATAAAAATACGGTTCATATACTACTACTACCTTAACGTAAAGTATTCGATTTTCTGGTTAAATGCGACCCAAATACTTTCGGTAGCATCTTTAACTACGGGCAATGAAATGATGAATATTATTAACATTTATTTTGACCGTAATTCGTAAAGAAAATGAAACGTATTTATTATAATTAGGTTATTTGTTTTAAGAAATGATTATATACGCTCGTTGCAATGGTTTATGTGGTTTCCATTTTTTTTACTGTTATTATTTATGTAATTGAAATAAATATTGTTATTATTATGATATAAGTAATATGTGTTTATAAGTTGTTTATGTGTAAAGATTGTTCAATATTGATTTGTTTAAGGTGAATATAACATATTAACTGAATAAGAAAGTACATATTTTCTTTAAACTGTTTAAAGAGATATAAAACTGGATTTGTTTAATCTCTTCAGTTCTTTATCATAAGTACGTGTAGATTATAATTTCTTATTTTTAACAAAAGATAAAATATATCTACGAAGTATTCACGAAAATATTAAATAAATAATATTAAGCACGCAGGGAATGTTTTTAAGAAAAGTTCTCGAGAATCAATTAAAAACACGTGCTTCTTTCAGCGAATAAGAAAAATAATGAAAGGACGATTAGAAGTTGTCGTTAAAGTTGCGAAAGATGAAGAAACTCTTATTTAATGCGTGTGAATTAATTATCACTTGCTTCGTGGTATTAGCATACAAAAAGGAATCCTACAAAGAATGAAGATACACCCTGTATTGGCGCAGCAGGAATGTGGCCAAGTGTTTTTAATGATGGTAGAGGCATCAGTTGGTCATCTCGCGCACGGTTGCGCATAAATATCCTTCTCTACTCCTTTCTTCTGGAGGTCCGATTAAATAAACCTATTAAAAAAGACATTTTACACGTCTTTATTATATTATTTTTACGGGCCTTAAATCGTAATGCACGGTGTACACTTCTTCGTCTATATATATTTTTTTTTTATTGTAAGATTTCATCGTTTTCGGTGAGTCCACTTTGATGCTGTCGAACAAGAACGAGCTGCCCGCTGGCATAATGACGAGTAACCATAAAAAGCCATCCTCAGCTCTGTTATCTATGCTTCTATATAAAGTTTATGATAGGTGTATTGAAAAGTTTATTGCGCCGGCAATTCTGAACTGGGCACAGGGAGGACAACCAACCAACCCTTCGAACCTTTATTGCAACTGCAGACCAATTATACACCTCCTGCTT
Source organism: Nicrophorus vespilloides (assembly GCF_001412225.1). Taxonomy (NCBI): domain Eukaryota; kingdom Metazoa; phylum Arthropoda; class Insecta; order Coleoptera; family Silphidae; genus Nicrophorus; species Nicrophorus vespilloides. The sequence goes on along the minus strand of NW_017100094.1, from coordinate 51,839 downwards.
CTAAGAATATTGAAAAAGTCTTTCTTGGTGGTACAATAAATGGTAAAATGGGTCAGCTCGGATTATCTGGTCACCTAAAGTTACCCCAAGATTATGACCTTTTAACAATGCTTCAACACCATAGTATAACCGTTCTACATATCAATTTATAATATATATAATATATATAAGTCCTTAATATTAAGCAAATTTCATTGCCTTTACGACTCATTGTTATAGTTTATTCTTCAATATATAAAAATTGGTATAAATTAACCAGTCATACTTAATTTTCATAATTAACTTTTTTGAAATAACAAAAAACATGTAGAAAGATCTATGCTAGATAGCCATAGCCATATGTTTAATTTCATATGACTGTTGCAATAAATATTATTATTAAAAAAAATGTAATATTATTGTCAGCAGCTTCATTGACAACATGATTCAAGAGTATTTCCTTGCAACCGCATTCATCATCTAAAAACGGTCATCTTGCTCAAGTTGTTGAAAGGAAGCCATTGAAGGTCGCCCATTCAAATACAGTCTGTGCCACACGTTGCTTAATTTTTGTAAGCTGTAAAATGTGAAAACCCCGAAGCGTTGCTAATTTATAACATTGTTGAAGACTCTTTACAATTAACGGTCAAATATGATGTTTTATGTGCATTTCTTATTCCATGTTACGTTTGTTGTTAATATTTTAAATGGTTGTGGAAATAGAAATAATTTTATTAGGTATTAATGTTTGTATCGACTGAATTGATTGAAGTAATAAATTTACAAAAATCGATTTCATATGTCGTTTTATTATTACGTGTTAAAATCAATTCTGAATACTTCGTAGCTAACGTGATTTACAACTATTGTTTTAAAGATTATTAAGTTTATAGCGGAGGCTTTAAAAAGTTTTATTGGCCAAAGAGACGAAGATAAACAGAGAATGGATGGATCTTTGCGGTCTCAGTCTTTTGGCATGTGCTTTTTGGGTCCGGGCGTAAATATCACATGATATTTTCGGCATTTCTCTCTCGAGAATGTTTAAATAATGATAAAACCGCGAGAGAGAGAGAAAGTGAAAGAGTTTTAAAGGACTTATGCATTGTCACACTTTGATCCTTTTAATTTGCTTGCGGATAGCGTCGCTAATCACTTATTGACACAATTATATTGTTTAAAATTGTAAAATGTTAATTCTGACAAACAACGTTCGAATGAGCCCATTTTATCTGCTCGTATAAAACCATCGTTTTATTGTGAAGCGTTGCCTCATCTGTTTAATTTCGTGATTACACACATCTTAATCTGCAAACATCTATTTGTGTGCGGCATGGATCCGATGGAGAAATTTTACTTTTTTTTTTGTTTTCGTGTTTCTCTACACGAATGGAAGGAAATAAATAAAGTGCTTGGAGGAAAATAAAAGCGAGCGAAAAGGGAATGAAATGTTTTCCAGGGTGGCGCGATTTCGGCAAATAAACTTGTGCTAAATGTAAAAGAAACGGTTGTCGAGTTGTCTGTTAACGCGAAACAAAGCGCGCCCTCAGATGTCCTGGGGGAGTCGTAGCGTTAACTACTTCGGGCCCTCCCAAAACATCAAGGCTCCCCCGGAACGACCTCAAATGGGCTACTAACTCCACCGTATACATGTTTAAATTTAGGAATCGCGTGGAAATTTCGCTTCGAATCAATCCTATGAATAAATTCAACTTTAAATTAAAAGTCACATGTCCTCTACATGGAACAATTTTTATTTCAAATTATCCGCATTTCAATTCTACTGAACATTTACCGATTAACAAATACAACCCTCGTTAACACAAGTACCGTGTTATTACACCATTATAAAACTGCACCTAATGCTCTCACAGCATGGTGCAAATTCATATAATAGTAATACTCTTAAGTACCGATTTGTGTTCACTGCCTAACACCCGCCGAGTGTAAAATTTTGACATAAACTCATTATAATCAAATCTATTTCCAATAAATATTTTCAAATTCAAAATCAACATTAAAAGTTGTAAAAATACTAAAACAAATACGGTTACATTTTCAGTAATATTTAATGAAAATATTACTTATTCTATTTGTTTAATTTAAAGGTTTTGGAAATATAAACAAGTATTTTTATAAAGTTAATATATTTAACTTAACATAACAGAAATGATACTGATGTAGATTTTCTTTAAGTCAAATAAATAACATGCTTACTATTAAAATATATAATGTATAACGAATAACAATAATATATCTTTTATTAGACATTATAACACATCCACTATTGACAAAGAAAATCTGTTTATATACGTAAAATACACGTGTAAATAATCAATTTCCATAAACAAAATATTATTGTGCGCATTTATCATTTTACACTCAAGTTCATGCATAAATATATGATGTATTGAATTGAATGTGAAATGCTGTTTCTGTGATGTATGTAAATTTAATTAATCAATGGTAAATAACACATTTACGTCTTTAATTTTTTCTAATATTTAGGGATAATTCAGTAATTTCAATGTGATATTTAAGTAACATAAATCAAATTATATATATATTTGGTACTTATGTGTTTAGCTACTGCCTTTATGATTGTTATAAAATATAAAGTAAACCCTTTGCAGCTTTTTATTTTTATCGTTGCAATAAATATTATTACTATTATAAAGTAAACTTATAGTGTTCGATATATTCATATAAATAAAATAATAAAATTTACGGAAGGTATAATAATTATTGTCGAAATAGTTATATTATAATAAGAAACAGATTGGAATAATTTAGCTTTTCGTATGCACATATGAAATAAATTATGTTTATTATTATATACAATTTTCTTTTGCACAATTTACGCCAAAATGTTAAAAAAAATAAAACCATAGGACTTTTTGTTATAATCCATATAAATATGGTTTATTCAAAGGCTTATGGAAGTGGCTTATTCAAGGAACTTGCATTTGAAGTAGATGTTTTATTTGAAAATTTAACAAATGCAAAAATGATATGTTTCTGTGAATACGGTTTATGACCTAGTTGCAATTTACATATAATCTTTGGGAATTGCAAGAAAGGTTTTGTAGAAATGGGTTATCCGTAGAAGTAGAACAATATTAGGTGCGTCGCTTTGAGTGAAAACCCCAAATTCACATGCCTCAGGCGGTGGAAAAATTACACCAAAGCAAGTACAACAAGTAACATCTTTTTTTTTTCTAGCTAAATTTTAAGTAAGTTTATTACGTCGGCGCTTTGCGTTTGAACGTACCGAACTGTCGACTTTTTTTTGTCCAGTGGTACAAGTAAAATATTTTATTTCCTTTGACGTAAATGGCTACGTCTCTATTTTACCTGAAGCTGTTCGACTTGCCGCACGTGAATTGGAGGGTGCCGCCCTATTGTGCGTAACACGCGGCCATAAAGGCTGTCTCCTGACCCAACCGAAGGCAAAACCCTAGTAATACACACGGTCGGTCGTGTCCAATATTTTGTAAACATGACCAATTTGCCAAATTTTAAGGAGATTAATGTCTGCATGTTTTGACTGCAAACATATTATGAAACGATTAACTTTGTCCGCGCCATTGAAATATGGGTGAAGATTAACGCACCGATTTGCCACATTATACGTTCATTATTTTCGCTACCGGATTAAATTATATTTTATAATACCAATTACTTAATGCAAACTAATTAATTATTTTAATGATAAATCTACAAGATTTAATTATATGATACGGTTAATTTTAACTGTTTGAATAATTATACTCAAAATTTGGTTCAATTAGAAAACCACTGTAACTCATTTTTAAGGGTATAGCTTATATTAGTACCAATATTTCTTGGACACTTTTACTTTAAACGGTTATTGACCATAGGTCTTTCCTCTCATATTATTATTATTATCTGTAAAAGTAAGTAACGCTAATAACAATTATTTATGGAGTCAAACTAGTTATTTAAAATATGCTCAAATGAATATTCTTTAAAAAATATTAGTTCTAATAAATGACTCAAATAAATATGTAACTTGCTAATATATGTATGTATTTTATTAAGATTTTCAACAACAATTGAAACTATATTTAGAGTTCTCTCCAGACAAGTACGAAATTAGCGTGTTCTAGAGTATATTTACCTTCAGGCTAAATATTAACTTTCTGTTGGAAAAGCAGTATGAATTAACAATAATAATAATCTTCAAAACAAAATGTATATACTGGATATGTAAGCAATTACGTAATATATATACAGTTGAACCTCGCTTAACGAGCAAAATAGATCATAAAAACTTAACGAGCGACGTTTCGCATAACGAGTAACGATGAGAATTCCCGGATTGCGCGACTGCTACATCATTTTTAAAACTTGTGTACACATATTATGTGTATTTTTTAATATGTTTGTTTTGTTTACTATGTTATACGAGTAAAAATCCGTAAATTTTGGAACAAACTCGTTAAGCTCAATATTATTTTGAATCTATAAATACACAAATACATTATAGACAGTGCAAATAATGCGATCTAAGAAAAAGAAACAAGTACAATGGAACCTCGCATAACGTGCTTAATTTCCAGATTCATATTTGTAACACGAAACACTCGTTAAAAGAAACATTTTAATTTAAAATATGATAATAATGGAACACATGCCGAAAATACTCAAAAAAGTGAATTCAAAGAAGATTATGTTAAGAAAAGTGAATCATCTTCATATTTTCATATAACTATCACAGAATGAAAAAAACCTAGACTGACAATTCGATTTGAAGAAAATAAAAAGAAAATAGTTTATTATTTATTTGTGCTTTGAAAATCAATAATGTCTTGACTACCAAAATAGTCCAGTAGAGCAGTAGAGTTTTTAAATTGATTTTTAAGGAAGTTGACATAGTGTGAAATATTAATAATTTTTAAGTGGAAAAGTGAATTGCCAGAACATAGAAGTTGTAATAGATTTAACATTATTGGATAAAGACGAAGATAATATTAAATTATAGAAAATCTACATGATCTGACTTTTAGTTTTATGAATTGTTTTTTTTTTCAAGAAGTCACAAATTAATAGCAGATTTATAATTATGTTAGTCATTAAAATCCTAAAAACATTACTAATAGCATTAACCATTATAATTAACGACTTAAAGGATAAATTGAATTATGTGACAAATATAATTATGTATGATAATTATACATGTTGTGCGACTCCATAACTACCATAGTATTTATTTTATGCATATTACTTGCCAAGTATTGTATATTGTTAAACAATATTTATGGTCTATATTGAAATATGTATATAAATTATATAATATCTCTAATACTTAAATAGGATGTTATTGGAAAAATGAATGGTTTAAGTTTTTTTTATTAAATTTTTGTTTTTTTTTTCATATTACGTAATTTTTGTTTGTTTGTAACACAATTAAAAATGATAAAAGTACCAACGTTTATTTATTTGGCTACATTGGTTATTATGTAGCCAAATGAATAAACTTTGTATAATATAATTAGTATTTGGTTGACCATTTACAGGCGTAACTAATATTTATGTTCTTTTACCACATGTCTATATATATCAAGTAGATTCTGTAACAAGTTATAGAGTCGTAAATAAAAATACGGTTCATATACTACTACTACCTTAACGTGAATTGAAAGTGAATGGCCAGAACATAGAAGTTGTAATAGATTAAAATATTCAAAATAGATATTTTTAAAACAATTTTATTTGAAAAGAAAAGAAACCGACTGTTGTGTTTATACTGTGAGATCTCGGTGAGATCTGCAAATAATATTGTAAATTTGCAAATGTAGTTTTTTTTTTAAAAATGGTTTAATTTGAAATGAAAACAACTTGACTCTTCTGTTTACACTATTTTCGGTGAGATCTGCAAATAATGTTGTAACAAAGAAAGGGCTTCAACAAAATGTGCTAGTTGATAGATACACGTAATTAATCAAATAAAATTGTTCGCAGAAAATGAAATGACTGCATTACATTAGTTAGAGGTATCTTAACTTTGGCGGTCTGATATCAGATTTGTTCATTTCATTATCTTATTTTCTAACTAATCTAGTTCACCCGTGAACAGTCATTGTGTAATCAATGATTTTTTTTTGAGGCGGAATGGCGCATATTAACATACTCATACACCTGTAATATGGGCGTATCGATGGGCGTGCAAAGGGGCGTGGATAACATACATACGTGGATAACATACCCATAGGGTAATTTATAGCTATTTAGAGATATACAAGGTATATGCAACCAGTTGTGACTGTACGTGTTATACTATTTGCATATATACACGAAATTTAAACTTTTATTATAATCCTCAGATTCAAAGCAATTGTGGGCAAAATATTATTTAATCATATTTATTTAAAATACATTTAAACATTTATTACATAATTTTAAAGTAAATATTTTTAAAATAATCCTATTGTTTTATTTATTAATTATGATAAATAATATTTACCTAAACTAAATTCGTTTCAAAATAAACAATCAGATTAAAAATAATCATATTTGAATAAGTTTCTCCTTTCATTATTACCATATTTTGCATGTACTAATACTAGTTGCATTACTAAATTAAACAAATTTAGTTATTAATATATAATTCTTGTTATAGTACAAGTATAATTAAGTAGTGTTGTGTGTGATAACTATTATTGAATAGTTATAGATAAAAAATACGTTCGATGCGGTGGCAATCGCAAGCCCGACAACCGAAATCCCGACGTTTGAAATCCCGAGTGTATTGAAATCCCGAGTGTATCGAAATCCCTACGTTCGAAATCCCGACTATATCGAAATCCCGACTATGTCAAAATCCCGACAATCAAAATCCCAACTATATCGAAATCCCGACAATCTAAAACTTAATAAGATTATTAATTGTTGATATTTATTGTTAATAATATAAACTAATTTTATTATTCTTAAGTTTTATAATGAATAAGTCAACGAAAAAAAAAATACAATAATAATTAATATTATTTATTGTTATTAAGAATAAATAACAACAATTAATAATCGGGCAAAAGAGCCATCGACCTAGGTCTTAAAAATATTTAGTATCCGTCGTACCTATTAAAATATAGTAGAATAATTTAAAAATGTTATTGTAGAAATTATAATAATAAAAGACACTGTCGGGATTTCGATTGTCGCGATTATGGTAGACGGGATTTAGATACACTCGGTATTTCGAATGTCGGGCTTTCATTAGACGGTCTTTCGGTTGTCGGGATTGCGATATAGACCCGTTCGATGTCATATTTCCAATATACGAGGTCATCGAAGTCTGTTATCAATTAAATGTTAAATAGATTATCTACAGTTACAATAACATTATGCAGTCGATCACTAAGAAAATAACGATTCAAGAAGTGAATAGCTTAAACGAACCATCATTTACACAATTTTTTGGTAATATAATTGAACATTGTCCATCAGCAGCAATTGCAATATTTAAAAAGAAACCATTCGATAACATTATTGACATTTACGATGGAATTATAAGTTTCTTGAGAAATATTAGTTTAAAAGGTAACGTAATTTACTTGAAAATTGTTTTTTTTTTATTGCAAAGGATTTACAGAGAAGGTCGAGATATTGAAAATGCATCCCGATTTAGCAGGTAAATTTGAAAATACGGTTAATTTGACTATAGAATCACAAAAGGAACAGCAATCGGCTGGACTACATTTAATTTCTCTTGACGAAACGGAGGAGTTAAGACAATTGAATAATGGGTATGTTGTGATATAAAAAATATATTAAAATTTTATGTTTTTAAATTTTAGTTACAAATTAAAATTTGGTTTTCCATTTGTTATTTGCGCAAGGGATAACACAATCGTCTCAATAGTAAGAGCAATCAAGGAAAGGATAAATAATGAAGAAGAATATGAAGTAGGAATTAGTATGAAAGAAGTGGAAAAGATTGCAATGAAAAGAATTAATGATATAATTAATTTGTAGGTGTTAGTAGAGAAGTATTTGTTTTATAGAAAAGTGTGTACTTTTTATTTAATGAATATTTAAAACATGTTTCCTTTATAAATAATAGATAAGCAGTTACAATAATCCCAAGCTTCTTTCAACCATAGCATGGGGCTGGCCCATAACTTCACAGAATTCGCTAGTGCTGAACACATCTTCTGGCCCAATTTCCAAATCCCTTCCAGTCAATGAATCTACCATAACATTGTGAGATGGCAAAAACGGCAAATGACCAATTTTCTTAGCAGCTTTCAATTCCATTGCCAATCTCATTGGTGCATGAAGTCCTTGTGTATTTCTCAAGACAGTCATATTCAATGTGTTTTGCCTTTGTGCATACTAAAAAAAATAATTGTAAATTAGTCTGAGAGTAACAAGTAGTTGTTAAAACAAACGTTTTTCTCTGATTGCATTATTGGGTGCACAGATCTGAAATTTGCAGCCCCTCCGGATAAACCACAAGTCATCAAGTCAGGCACACCATATGCACCTTCCTGCAATCCCATGCTGGTAGCATGTTCAGGTTTTGGTTTCAATGAAGGCAAAGCGAAACTCTGTAAACATATAAGAATATAGTCATAGTAAATGTTCAATTGGATTGTATACAAAACATAACCTCAATTATGCTTTGTCATTTAACGTAATTTGTTGAATCTAACTTATAAAATTTTTATTCCATTAATTATATATTATTCTTACCATTTTTAGAAATGTTTTGTTTAACACTTAACAGAGAATGTACTTGCAAAGCAAAAGATACCGCAAAATTGCTATTGATTGTTAAAAATCTGTCAAATGTACTCAAATGACAAGTCTTTTTCCACAGCAAACCTGAGCAACTACTAGCTCCACCTATGATGAAAATCTTAAATTATATTATGACTAATTGTGTATGGTTGTGGCATGGAAATATGTCAAAAATTGATTATTCTGTGAGTACCTCAACAAATACTGACATATTTGTAATTGTTAACAGAACAATTGTTTTACAATGAAAATATATTGAGACAAAGAAATAATTGAAATGGATACTTTGCCAACAGAATTTGACTTGATAGTGGTAGGAACAGGTAAGTTTTGTTCAGTTTATATTTTGAAAGATTAAACATTAAAGGTTGTTTGTATTTTAGGTCTGATTGAATCAGCTGTATCTGCTGCAGCAAGCAGAATTGGGAAAAGAGTTTTACATATAGACAGCAAAGATTATTATGGTGGTCTATGGGCATCATTTAATCTTGAGAACATTGAAACTGTTTTCAGTAAACCTCAATCCAATATACATAATGCAGGATCTGAAGATGTTCAGTTGGATGCAAATCAAAAGAAGTTAGTTATTGGAAATGATTTGTTTGAAATAATAGATATTGAGCAAGCTTGGCATGTCTTGGAAAAGGATAAAGATTATGATTCTTCACTTTTGAAAACAAAAGATGTGGCTGAAGCAGCTCTTGAAGTAAGCGAGGAATGCAATGCAGAAAGTGTTGATGCTGTAACCAAAGAAGTGCCTGTAGCAGTAGAGGCTAATGCAGAAAGTCTTGTTGATGAAATTCAAGCAATTGCTGTACAAGAAGCAATTGAAAAAAATAATGATGTTGACATACAAGAAGGTGCTGTAGCAGTAATTGAGGCCAAGGAAAATGCTGAAAAAGAAACTGATCCAGTACTGGAGGTGAAGGAAGAATTTAATGCAACAAATGATATTCATGTTGAAGCTGAAGAAGCACAAATTGTTGAGGAGGAACATTTAAATAATGTTACAAGTCTTGAAGTTTCAGCAGCTGCAGTTTTTAAACCATGGAGCCAAGAAAGCATTATGAAACAATCCAGAAAGTTTAATTTGGATTTAACTCCTAAGGTAATATAATTACAATTATTTATTTAAAACGAATTTATTTTATGAATTTAGGTACAATTTTCTCGAGGAGAATTTGTTAAATTGTTGGTTTCTTCCAACATTGCTAGATATGCAGAGTACATAGCAATTGGGCGTATCTTGACATATTTAGATGGCAAGTTGATACCAGTCCCATGTTCTAGATCTAACATATTTTCTAGTCCACATGTGAATGTGATTGAGAAGAGAGTGCTAATGAAATTATTATCTACTTTGATGGACAGCACTGACAAAGATTTTTCAGGTAATTATAAATTATTGATTTGTTAAAGTATTGATTAATTTGCAAAATAAGAAAAAATAATAATACATATAGGGGGCGTAGCTCAGATGGTAGAGCGCTCGCTTAGCATGCGAGAGGTACCGGGATCGATGCCCGGCGCCTCCAATCCACATTTTGTTAACTAAATTGTATATGCTTTCTATTTTAGAATATGATGGCAAAACATTTAAAGAATATTTACAAGATCGTAAACTTTCACCTGAATTAATTCATTACATCGTCTATTCAATTGCACTTAGCGACGATGAGACCTCTTGCTCTGATGGCGTTAAGAATGTTAAAAGATTTTTGGCAAGTTTAGGTATAATAGGTCAAACGCCGTTTATATATTCCATGTACGGTAGTGGCGAAATTCCACAAGCATTTTGCAGGTCAATATTATATAAACAAATCATATCATAATTTTATTAATATTTTAAAATATTTAGATTGAGTGCAGTTTTTGGTGGTACTTACGCGTTGAATCAACCACTCAGCCATTTTATATATGACGAAGAGCACAATTTCAAAGGACTTATTTCTGGACAACAAAAAATAACAGCAAGTAACCTTGTAACTGGTTTTGAATATGCACCAAATGAAATGGTTGAGAAGAAAGAGATGTCTTATATTTCTAGAGGAATATTTATCACTGACAAGTAATAGCTTATATTTTTTTATTAATTCATATAATTAATGATATAATTGTTTAATTTAGGTCTGTTTTGGAGGCGGATAAACAAAAGACTTCTTTGATATTGATGCCTTCAAAAGATGGAAAAACTCTTTGCCACATTATAGAAGCTGGTCATTGGTCTGGTGTATGTCCTAAGGATTTATGTGAGTAAAATGCATTTCAAAGTATATAAAAGAAACTTAAAAAAATATTCTTTAATTACAGATATTGTTCATATGTCTGCAAGAAGAACTGCATCCGCTAAAGAAGATCTCAAATATTACGTCGACACGTTGTTTAGTAATGACCCAAATGATACTAAACCGAATGTTTTGTGGTCTTTCTATTTTGCTATACCAGATACAAATGACAAAGATTATACTCAACATAATTCTAAAAATTCATTCTTTTGTCCAGGCCCTGATTCTGATTTGGATTATGATAATTCCATCCAAAAGGTTTGCTATTCCGATTAAATTAATTATTAAATTATATAATAATCGTTTTTTTAGGCTTCAAAAATATTCGATGAAATATATCCAGATTCTGAATTTCTTCCAAGAGCTCCGGATCCTGATGAAATTATTTTTTGCGATGATTCTGATGAAGCAGCCGAAGAAGTTAAAGAAGCCGGAGCTGGAGATTTGCCACAAGAAATAGAAAAAACCGAAGAGAAACAAGATAGCGCTGAAATTAGTTTGAACTAATTTTTTTTTAATGTTTCATTGCTTTTAATCGAGCTTTTATTAATGTTTGCTTAAAACTGTACGTGTGTTGAAGTGTATAATCAAAAATATTACGTTAAATTTTATCACCAATATTGTTAAATGAAGCATTTAATAAAAAGTACGACACAGCAATTAATTTAATTACTTATTAGGTAATTTGATTTGAAGTGAAAAAGATTTATTATATTTTATAAAAGAATAGATAATATTTTAAATTAGTAGTAAGCAGTATTTGTGATTAAAAATGCGTTTGGATATGTAACGTAATTAGTTTAGCGTATGAACTATGGATTTTGTATGATTAGAATAATTTATCATTTTATATTTACATAGTTTAGTGATAAATTGCTTTATTAGTAATGCCATATATTTTACAGGTAAATCTTTAAATGTAAATTATTATTTATGAGATGTTTTAAATCAATAACGGTTATCGTAAATACTTGTTTCCGTAGCATCAATACAAGTTTCTAGTCAATTATTATGTATTGTGAAGTAAGCTTTATTTAATAAAAATATAAGTATGCTTATACTATTAATTTGTAAATTTAATAAGAGGGGGCGTAGCTCAGATGGTAGAGCGCTCGCTTAGCATGCGAGAGGTACCGGGATCGATGCCCGGCGCCTCCAACCTTATTTTAATTTTTCATAGATTTAATGATTGAAAGACAAAAGTCAAATGAAAATTGTTTAATGATAAAATATTTACAATAAATAAGTTATTCTTATGCCATATCTAGTAATCTAGTTAGTGACGTTGGAAGCCAATTAGAATTATCCCTAGTATAAAATACAACATTCCTGTCGATGTAACATTGGGTTCCGTTCGAACCAAGGCGGTAGACTTGCTTTGCTTCATGGTATTTATTAGGAATAGGTACAAAGAGAATTCCTCGTTCTTCGCACCTCTTCGCAATAAGATCTTTGTAACCTTGCGGAATGCAAGATGCTGAACGCACTGCTTCTTGAAATGTCTGCAATTGTATATTATATATAGTTGATAGTTCAAAAAATAAAGATATTTTAAAACTTACATCGATTCTTGGTGGAGGAGGCGGAGGTACATTTGTTTCGATATTTGTCAAGTAAGAGACTGATTCTTTGGCGCCCGGTTGTTGCCCTGAGCTAGCAGCACGATTCATCAACTCTAGTGCTTTGTGAAAGTTTTCTAAACAAAATATAAAATAATAAATTGCAAAATTATTAAATATATATGTCATGTAACTTACCTTTTATTGTTGGTTGGGCCAAAAGATTATCGGATATCATCCTTTTCCATCCAGTGTACCATTCTGTGACCTGAGTGTAGTCCGGATTATGGTTAAGCCACATAGCGAGTGTTTGCAACCACCTCGGAAAGAAATATTTGTCTAATATTAAAGTCATATTACCAACGGATAGCATATCGTTCCAGTCCATAACCCATTTCCACGCATCTAAAACAGAATCAATTTAAGTATAATCTACAGGAGTTGCATAGGAATGTTAAAATACCATCTCCCCTACCTAAATGTTGCTGATGAGGATTTATAGCCAAACTTTGCATACATAACTGCAATTTGGGAACAATGTGTTTCACGAGGAAGGTAACAAATGAACCTTCTGGTAGAACCCGCTGCCATGGTCTTAATATAAACTTGGCTGACCCGTCCGATGGATGCCAGCTTGCTAAAGCTGTTCCCAATTTTTCTTGAATAATTGGATAAATGTGAACTTCCAAACGTTTATCTGCAAACAAATAAGTAAACAATCTATTTGCGCAAGAAATGATGATTAAATAAGATTACCTAATAACGGAATCCACGGATGAACCCATGTATGTACTGGAATTGTATCTGTAAGTGGATCCCAACTGGAGACTTCTTGTACTAAACGAGGTATAATAAGTTGGTCGTAAAGATTATTTAATATCCAGGGAGGTAATAGAGGTAACCAGGTTTCCATGACAGTTATCAGCGAATCCGAATCCCTTGGAGACCATGCACTAGAAAATGTAGAAAATAAAATGAATAGCAGAATTTACAAATCTATATGTTTTTTTTGTCACCTTTAAGTGATGCTTAAGAATTTTATTTGAATTATTATGATTAATTAGTATGTATAAAATACTATTAAAAAAGAGAATAAATGTCCATTTCTTAATTAATTTTTAAAGTAGCAAATAACATTTAATAAGATATTGATAATGCACACTTGGGATTTGTAGTAATTATAATTATAACGTTACCAATCTATTAAATTTAACATATATCTAATCCATAAAATGTTATTGTTTTTCTTTATCGGATTATTTAAATAATTTATTTTGAAGGAGTACCTAACTAAAAGGTGCGAACTTACCTAACACAAGTTCTCATTACAGGCACCCAAGTGTGCCATAAGAGACTATCATACGGCAGTATTCCCATACTATTACCTTCTATAGTCCCACGTTGAGTGCTCAGTAAGTCCTTCCATTGGCCGAATACATCTATATAAAGATTGGGTTGATTCAAAGGAGACCAACTAGCCATAGCTGATGTTAACAGAGGTCCAACAAGACCTGGTGCTAATTCGCCTAGTTCATACTGGCAATATTCATCGTAATGTTCACTCTAAAATAACCAGTAATATTATGTTGACTTTATCAAGTTGCAAATAATATGAACAAACCTGAAGAGCTTTAAAGTTTTTAGCAACTTGTCCCAAAGAAAGCCCAGAAGATGGATCAACCAATTCAGTTACAACATCCAAAATAGACTTTAACTTTTTGACATCTTTATCCTCTTGAAGTATTACATTCTTCAATTGTGCTTCTTCTTGCTCCAACGCTACAATTCGATCATGACTGTACCTCGCGTCTCTATCATTTTTTATGATTTCCTAAAGAAAAAATTACAATTTTAGAACAATATATTTTTTAAATCTATAAATTAAAATACCTGTTCATGCATTTCAACTAAAACATCCAAATTGTGTTGTAATTCTGGCAAAGAAAAGTTGGAACATTTCTTGTGTAAAACATCTTCATAATGCTCAACCCCAGGTGGAGCTTTTAAACCACTTAATGCATGATAACCACTGAGAACTCTTTGCTGAGGTCCAGTCATATCAATTACTTTGACCTTTGATAGTTCACTGAAAGTATGAATATTAGAATCGATGATACTATTTACTGTAAGACTTAATACCTTGAATTTCCCAAATTCCTAAATACTCCATGCTTCTTGTCTTGTTCAATCACATCATCAACACTTCTATAATAATATCTAGTTTTATTCTTATTTACACCATCTTCCTTCTTCCACTTCTTGTCTCCATTATCAACTTCACGTTTTATCTCCTCCTAGAAAACAATGTTTGAAATAAACCTTACAACATTATAGAAATCCTACCTTCAACTTTGGTATAGATGCTGGCTTCTCTGGACCATAAGCCCCAATAGCACCTCTACCTTTTCTTAGATGTGCTTCAACAGGTGCAGATATTCCTTGCAAATCTTTTCCTAAACCTTTTCCAGGCTGAAATCCCATTTGAAGCAGAAGCTTTGCTCCTATACCCTTTGTATGTTTTTCCCAACCTCCTACTCCTTTATTGATCAAATTTGCATTTTGAGGATATCTTCTTGCACTCCTCATACCTGCTATATCTCCTGTTACATCAGTTACTGTTGATTGAACTGGTGCTTTTGATGATGATGACCCAAAACCACGTCTTGTAACAGTTTCATCTTCTGAGTCACTGGAATTTCTCTTAAATGATGTAGTGGGTTTCTCTTCATCTGACTCATCACTTTTAACATTTTCAGACTTTAACTCTTTCTTCTTGCCAGCTTGCTGGACACCTCCAGCTACAAAGCCAATAGGGGCTGTATAATTTTTAGGTCCCTTTTTATTATTTTTATATGTTTTTGATTTTCCATCATCCTCATCTTCACTATCATCTGCCCATATTCCTAAAAGTTGATTTGAATTGATTAAACACTTAATATGCTGTATACAATATTTTGAATTAAGATTGATTTTTTGTTTAACATACTAACCATATATTTGTTGGTGTTTACTATTCCCTTTCCGTTTTCTGAACATATTAAATTCATTGTCTAAATCATAATCAGTAATTTCAAACTTTTCCATTTCGTCTTCGGACATTTTTACGCTTTATTGCAAACAAAAATTAACAAATCACATAAAACCACCAAAATCACTTCCACCTAATAACCAGTAGAAACATGTCAATTGAGTTTTAGGTTAGGAAAATATAAACTGGAAACTGAAGTGAAGTTGGATAAACAGAAAAACACAAATTGTGTATTTTTCGCAAAACATTAATTTATTGCAGATTAACAATAAATATATTTGGGATATTGAAAAATACAAAGAAAAAAATATGTGATTAAAGTAATCTCAAATATAATTTGCAACAGAAAACAATTGTTTGGAAACAATACTGTAAATAATTAAGTGAAATAATTAATAATGATTAGAAATTACTGCAAAACAATAATAAATATCCTTTATTTTAAGCATACAAAATACAATAGAGCATTTTACTAATATGGTCCTATAACTTAAAAAGTATTCTCATTAATATATAAAAGCCTAAGACAAAAAATATAATGTTTGTAATATAATAAAGTTCTAATTTTTCCTTAATCTGTTTAATATCTCATTCTTCCATTGGTCTTCTGGTATTTTATTTGCCCAATCTGGAATACTTGAAGCAGGTAATGTAAAATTCTCAAGTGCAGCTTTAACTTGATCGACTTTTTCCTTGTCCAATTCTATCTCTGTAACAGAGGGCCCATCCCAAACTTCTTTCACTAAATTGTTTTCAACTGGAGTAATTGAAGGAAGATTACAATTAGATTCAGTGTTTGATCCATCTTCATCATTGTCTTCATCTTCATCATCACTACTTTCAACATTGGTTTGTTCCATGGGTAGTCTTTCATATCCTTCATAGCTGTTCACTTCTTCTTCATTATCTGAATCCACTGGCATCGTTAATTCGTTATTGGAAATTAAGTGAGGCTCCATTTCTGGATTATCTGGTAATCCCATATTACAAGCTACCATGGTAAAAAATCACTACAGACTGCAGCATTGAAGAAACAGCTGATACTATTGCAGATCTGCAACTTCTTATACATTTATTGATTTTTATTTGACAGGATATATCACAAATCGTTTATTAATATTATAAATATTTAGTATTTAGACGTTTACTCTAACAAAATAAACAAATTATTTAGTAATCATAATTTATATTTAAATATATATATTTTTTAACAACAATCAACAAGATGTATATCTATTATAGCTATTTAACTGCATTGTTGCATCAGTAAATTAGTAAAATAATTAAAGTTCCAAATACTCCATTGGTAAATTCTTAATATTATATAGTAGTACATTATAGACAAGAAATATTAATATTTTAATATGCTTTATTTCACAGATGGATTTTATTAGCATTTCTTCTAATATTTACATTTTGGAAGCTTATTCTTTCTCTAAATTTATACGTTGTTGTTACATAATCCAAACAAAAATGAATCAGTTTCTCCACATACAGTGAGGTAATAATGTGCAAGTTAACCTCCAAGCCATAAAAATATATGAACAAAGTACAAAACAGATGTGATACATTTCTTGTATAAAATTGGTATTTTAGTATACTCATTTAATAGGTATGTTTGAAATGATTCCTTAAAGTGTAAATATTAATTACATATTAAAGCTTTTATCGTGATTATTTAATTAACATAATAATAGTTATTAAAATTGTGGTTTTGGTTAGTATAATATTTGATTCACTTGTTATTATGATGTTTTGACTAAAGGCAAAGTGATTCTTAAGTAATTGTTAATTTATCCAAATGCAATCTGATGCAACCTTAAAGTACAGGGATGGATTCAGAAAAAATGAAAATATATGTTTGTTGAAAATACTTATATAGACTCTTTATTTATCAATAATATTAACTATTTGATTAAAACAAACAAAACTAGTTTTGATATTTTTTAATGACTATAATATTATAATTTTGAAATATATTATTTGATTGAAGTTACCATTCAAAAGTGAGAAAACTTTGTTTTCACTGACAGTAATGTTATGATTATATAGAAGCATGTTTTTAAATGAAATTATATATGTTAATGCTTTTCTTTACCAGAATAAATGAAAAATGTCTCGTGGCCAAGACATTTTAGCAATACTAAAGAGCTTACAAAGCATAGCGGAGGCGGGTCTTAAATTGAACGAGTCGGAGCTGAAAGTAATTTGGAAGAATTCAAGTTTTAAATCTGCATGCCAGGAATTACCTCAGAAATTAAAACCAGACGAAAACATAACAAACATTAACGAGCTACTTAAAATTATTAACGATGGCACTGGGCGACTCTCCACTGTTTTCACCGGCGTCAGCCAATTTGCTAGATACAAACCTAACGAAGGTTCTAATACAAAAGGTAACTTTTCAATTAATATTGACTATGTTTATAGATGTAAACGACATGTTTATCACAAATCTTCCGCAGATAATCAGACAAAACCACCACCATCAAGTCATCCACCGCCACCATCAAGTCATCCGCCACCACCGTCAAATAAATCTCCGCCACCTACATCAAGTAGCAAAGATTCGAGAGAGACACCAAATCCGTTTAAAATTCATTTAACTGATAGCGATAAAGAACTTTTAAAGAAATTGGATCGCGAGCATAGAGAAAAGATGGCAAGGGAATTCAATAAGAAGAATATTGTGTTAGAGGATGAATTGAAGAAGAACAAAGATGAAATTGTGGCGGTTCCCAATCCAAAGTCGCAACAATCTGTGAATATTGAATGATGGAAATTCAACAATAATCTAATTTAATTTATTTCAGTTGAGCTCATCGGCTAAGCAAAGAACTGTTCCATCTACTCGAATAGGCAGAATGATGTCATTCGGTAATTTAGCCGCAGGCTTGGGTATCGGAACTTTGGCCGAGTACACGAAACGAACTCTGGGTTTAAAAGAAGACGATAGCAATATTTTCATGAACAAGGCAAATATGGAGAGGATCGTGGATACTCTGTGTAAAGTTCGTGGAGCCGCTCTGAAAATTGGCCAGATACTTTCAATACAGGATGATTCTATTGTCAATCCCGAATTGGCTAAAGCGTTGGAACGCGTTCGAAAATCCGCTGATTTCATGCCGACCTGGCAATTGGTCAAAGTCTTAGAGAACGATTTGGGCGCGAATTGGAGGAAAAAGTTTTCGGAATTTAACGAAACGCCTTTTGCTGCTGCCTCAATTGGTCAAGTGCATTGGGGTAAAACGCATGACGGCACTGAAGTCGCTGTGAAAATTCAATATCCCGGCGTTGCGAAAGGAATTGAAAGCGATATAGACAACTTAATTGGTATCATGAAAGTCTGGAATATATTTCCCCCCGGTATGTTCGTCGACAATGTGGTTATTGTTGCAAAGCGTGAATTAGCCTGGGAAGTTGATTATCTCAGAGAAGCTGATTGCACTAGGAAATTTAGGGATCTATTGAAACCATACCCTGATTATTATGTACCAGAAGTGCAAGGTATTCTAATCAAACCTTTGATTTACTATTTTATTGACTTGCAATTTATTTTTAGATACGCTATCTGCGAAACAAGTTTTTACTACAGAATTAATTGAAGGCTTACCAGTTGATCAGTGTATAGATTTACCATTGGCTGATCGGAAATTTATTGGTGCTAAAGTCTTGGAATTGGTTCTAAGGGAGGTGATGGAATTTCAGTATATGCAAACTGATCCGAATTGGGCCAACTTCTTTTACAACCCAAAAACTAAAAAGGTAGTTCAAAATGAACAAATACATTAATAGTATAGTAATTTTAAATAATTTTAGGTTCTGCTGTTGGATTTTGGAGCGAGCAGGGCTTATACTAAAAAATTCACCGATCATTACGTGAGGATTATTAAAGCCGCCTCTGAAGGCGATCGCAACACGATTTTGACTTACTCTAGGGAACTTGGATTTTTCACTGGATATGAAAGCAAAGTTAGTAAAATTTATCTACAATATGTTTGGAATGATAAAATATATATTGATTATAGATTATGGAAGAAGCACATGTGGATGCGGTGATGATACTTGGCGAAGTTTTTCGTAAAAATGAAGAATTTGACTTCTCGTGTCAAAACACAACGGAGAGACTCCAACAGTTGGTTCCGACTATGTTGGCTCATCGTCTTTGTCCGCCGCCCGAAGAAATCTACTCCTTACATAGAAAGATTTCCGGTGTTTTCTTGCTTTGTGCTAAGTTGAAGGCGACGGTTCCGGCAAGGAAAATATTTTTAAACTTATATGAAAATTATCATTTCGATTACTAATGAATGCACCACGTAACGAACTAATAAAATGCATATTTATTAATACCGCCTATGATTGTTTCGTATCGCCTTTTTTCCCCATCTTAATTTATTCAGTTGTCTGGTTACACAATTGTCTATATTTGCGAATTGCGGTATATGTCATTAAACAATTTCCAATCTAATTTATACAACTGCGAATGACAAAAATGCGGATAATTGCGTTACTATTTCTCCTTCGCATCCGGAATACGCGCATAATATGTCATGAGGCGTGGGCACGTGGTCTGCGGCCGTTTGCAAAAATCTGTAACACATGTACAGGCATTGCTCTAATCACACACCCTTTTGTTGACGCTTATAATATCACTTTTTATTAATATGTGAAACAGTCACAATTGTAATCTCGACGCAACTAATTCAGGAACTAATTCTTACTGAGAAATTTTACAAAACGTAAGTAATTTTTATATAAATTTCTCATTCTGATTATTCGTCGTTTAAAAAACCCTAATAAATTAATATTTATCAGTTATTGACTTAGCAAAATATTAGTATCTATACAAAGTATCCAAAAGCTTCCTGTTCCTTGTACATGTTGACTTAATAAATATATTTTATCCAAATATAACATATACACATACATTATTCAAGCAACATAAATAAATACAAATGTTGTAACATCTAATTACTAGTAAGAATTTGAACATATAGGAACATACATAATAGTTTAATTTTCTACATTTTGTGACATGACGAACACTTTAGGTAAAGTAATTTGAATTGAACACTTTTTTTTACTAATAATATCTATACTGGGATCATTTACAAAAAAAATACTGTTGGATTAATATATCAAATTATTAAATAAATCATAACTAAAAATGCAACCATTTATTATTGTTTCGTTTCAAGTAAATATTTCTCATCTATTAAATCGATATAATTGAAGATTTTTGTAATTTCCAATTTATTTTTTTGGTAAACAAATTTTATGTTATTGAATCGTTTATTGTTATATATTGAACATGATTTGAGGGTAGTAGATATTTTTCATATCATCGTAAATATTTCAGAAATTAAAAGGTGAAAAGATTCAACGGCCATTTGATCACGTTTTCCTCTTTTTGTGTAAACATTAAAATTTTGCGTTACTTAATCTTTCATATATCGTAGAAAATGTTTTTACAATATTTGTTCATTCATTAAATTATGTATATTTTGGCAAAGTAGAATTTTTATTTTTACAAATTTTTATAATGTACAAAATTTCTTTTAATAAATTTAATAATAATTTTGAATAAAAGATTCTGTAAATAAACCAAATAAAATATTTTATTTCAATATATTTTTTTAATTCTTCTATTTGTGTTATGGCTTTTATTGAAATGTCATTAAATTTTGTATTTATATAATAATTTCGAAAGCTATCATGTTTAATATGTACATAAAATGGATTGTAGGGTATTTAGTGCGCTGTAAATAACTGTCAATAAGGTACATATTACTGATACATTATGATATAATAATGTATGCAGTACACACTGGCAATGACATTATTTGCAAAAGAGTAAAAATCGACCAATTTCCTTATAGATAAAATGTACACGGTTATAATAAGTGAGACATGAAAACGAATGCATGTTTCTAACGTAAGAGACCAGCATGCATTTCATTAACATTTCCAAAGGCTTCTATAAATAGTTTTTCATTCGGCTAAATCGCAAACCGAGCGAATTCCGTTCGGATCACTAAATTAATCCGCACATTGGAGGGAAAGCACATAAATGATAATAAAACAGGAAAAGAGAGTAATTACATCGGGCTGTGGCCGAGCACGATCTCAGCTCGCCGCACCATTTAATATGTTTCACATTATAATACGTGGATTGCGCAAAATGGCTGTATAAACTTTATAAATCTGCAACAATAATTTTCAGAACTGATACACATTTCGAGAATAGAGAAAGACCCCCACATCACGATTTCCAAACCGCATTTGGTTACATACAAAAAAATCCCAACGAAATTGCTGTTAAATCATAATAATACATGCATATAAATATTTATTTACGATTGTCACGGTTTTGGCACGAAAATAACTGCAAGAAAGTTCCGTGTTGCGAAATCGAGATCGATTTGCTCGGATAGCTTCGCCCTTGAAAAGACAATTTGAGGAACGAACCGAACAAAGATCGCATCAAATTCGCATAAGTAGATCAAGCTGAATCATCCGAGCTGATTGAGTCTAATGCAACGGAATCAAGGAAACGAAGTTTTGCAAAATGAAACAAAATAAAAGAAAAAAAAAACGAATCATTTGGGAGCGGAGATTAATTGGTTCTAACGTGGAGTAACGGAGGTGCACGCCTTTTCTTGTCCTCCAATTCGCATTCTTTGTTATCACGAATGGATTTTAATGCAACTTTATTTATTACTTTCAATTACGTGTTCTATTTTAATTGTGACGGAAAATTACCGGTGGGAAATGCAAATTGCAGAAAAAAATTAATAAGAACTCCGTTCTTTATCCAGAGATTTAATCAATAACATTATTAACCTTAGTGCTACTTACTCGAGTAGTTTTCTATTTCAAATCACTACTTTATTGTTCCGAGCATCCATTGATTAAATCTTATGCAATTGAAAATGCGCTTATATTGCACAAATATTTATCATAAAACACAAAGGTGTGTTTTTGTGTAATTATATTCTGAATTTGTAATATAATACAATCCAGTAATTAGATACACATATTTTCAATTTTATTTCATAAAAAAAATATCAGCAGTTTAATTGGCGTTTATCAAATGTAACATAAGAAAATTATTTTTTTCTTTGCTAAATGTTGCTTGCAATAAAAATGGGAAATTAATAGGCGTTGCATGTGTTATGACAAACTAACTATCTCATATATCGAACACGTTATTATCCAAGTAATATACTATTTTAAATGGTGTAAAGGAGACAAGAAAAATTAGTACCTATTAAACACATAAGAATTTATAGATCGAATCATTCAGACGTTAACATTTAGCGCGATTTTCTGAGGAATGCAATTAGATCGATTAAGTTTATTATGCATGAAATATAACTGAAATAGCTGGGAAAGGAAGAAAGTGCAAGTCATAACATGAGTCAATCCTGTGATATTACAAATGCATTTATAATAAATGAAATAATTGTAATTTATAATTGACGACTTGTATAATCATATAATCAATTGAATATGATTTAAAGAAATCTTTTGTTGATACTAATAATAATGATGAAATTAAGAAAAATAAAAAATGGTTTTGGCGGAAAGAACTATATTGATAGACTACTGGCCAAATATATTTATTTCTTCTAATGTATGCAGAATTATTAAGATATCTTTAATTCTTTTATTTTTCTTTATATATTGAGTTGTTTTTCACGGTTCATATTTTATTTTTGTTTATTTTGGCTAATAAATTCTAATTATATGTATAAATCAGCAATTTTATTGAATGTTTGAATGTATAGAAATATTGATGTAAAAATTATTTTAATGAAATTCAATTTAATTCTGAAGTTTGAATTGATTTGTACTAATTAATTTCATTATCTGTCAATGGAGAAAGAAATTCATTAGAATATACTAGTTTAATAGTAAATGCATGCATAATTACTCGATTCAAGTCCAGCGATATAAATAAAACTTGATAAATATTAATGATATTCATGTGTATATAGTAATTTTAATAAAGCTCGAGTAGCAATTAGCGGTGAGATTAGCTCTAAGTATAATGCGGAGTGATACTCGTCGGTTCGTTTGCAAGCGAATATTGGAATTGAATTTAGATAAAAATTCAGCGTAAAAATCAGGGAGAAAATGGGAGGTGAGGTCGACCTGCACCGCTGCGCTCTTATTTTCGAAAGAACAACGATATTATGGGTGCTCGAAGGTCGAATTTATCCTATATATACTTCGGTTATCAGTGTACCAAAGCATACCGACTCAAGCCTCAAAACATTAAAGAGCAAAGATCTCCAAAATAGCAATATGAATACTTTGGTAAGAAATATACAAATCTAATAAAATATTTATTGTTTTAATAATCAATGCATATTCATTGCATTTGCATATTTGCAAATACTATTTTTTAATATTTTTAATTAATAATTTATTGATCCAAATTTAATTAATAAGAGCTATAGAATAAAGTCTTTCTGCCCTGAAGAATATAATATTATTTGTTAATATTTGTTTGCTAATTATAATTTTTGTTTTGTTTTCTATTTAGACTTTAGCAGCTTTTGCCTGTTTGGTTGTCTTGGCTAGCGCCAAGCCTTCCGGTTATGGCGGACTCGGTGCAGGTTATGGTGGTCATGGTGGGTATGCAGGATACGGTGGATTTGCTGGAGGACATGGCGGAGGTGGATATGGAGGCGGTGGACACAACTACCATGGATCCGTTGGACCAAGCGGCGTCGTAACCGGTGCAGGAGCTTCTGGTCCATCTGGAACTGTCGATGGTCATGGCGCTGTTGGCCCATCCGGAGTCGTTAATGGACATGGTGCTGTCGGCCCAACTGGACCCAACGGACACGGAGGATACGGAGCTTGGGACGGCGCCGGTGCCGGAGCTGGTGCTGGAGCCTGGGACGATGGCGGTCATGGGGCATACAGCAACGTCGTTCATGGTAACGGAGCTACCTTGGTTGGAGCTGCAGGTGGATACGGAGGATACGCCGGTGGAGCTGGAGCTGGATGGGCCGGTGCCGGAGCAGGATGGGGTGGAGCCGGTGGTCATGGTGTTGTTGTTAAGGGACCACCAACTGTCCCAGCTACCATCATCGGTCCAGGAGCTACCGGTAAAATTGTAGCTGATGGTCTCTGGGGACCGGTCGGCCATGGTCACGGTAAATGGTAAATTCATTGAATGTCTTCAAATCGCATGAACTACCATTATCCACATCTACTACCATTTCAAGGCTTCCTTTGTGCTGTATCAGTATAGCTTTCATTCTGTTTTTTCTCTTACTGAGTATCCTCTTCATCAGCCATTACGTATTTCTCCTAATTTATGTTCATTCCTCTTTGTGTTCTTTATGTGATATATGGTGTGTTTGTGTTCTCGAATTATGGGAAAATTTCTTCTCATAATACAGACGAAACCTGCCTCGTATTTTTGACAATTCTACTTATATTGTAAATAATGTTTATATTATATCAATATGTGTTCAATAAACAATAAGTTATAAAATATATAAATGCATTTCATTCATACATATTTCCTATATTCTTTGTGGACAAAAAAATACAAATTACAATTAATAATAACAGCCAGAAAGACTTTCCTCCATAACTATTTGGTCTAAATTAATGCCAATAAAAATTTGTAAGTAAATAATAATTATAATAGCGAGTTACTAAACATTTAAGCTCAAATTATTAAAAAAACAAATATAATTAGTTCAATGTTAGGAAAAAAGTTTAAATATCATAAAAATATAAGCATTGCATTAGAATAAAAGGAAAAAAGATAATATGTATAATTTAATAAATAATAATAATGTTTATTTCAACTGTTACAAAATTAAAAAAAATAAATATGTTGTAAAGTGCTACTGACCACCCGAACTATTTTATTTGGATTTTGTAAACTTGAAGACATGAAATGTGTAAATGTGAAGACATGAAATATTTAGCTAATACTTACTAGTTATAATATATTATAACATTTGTTAAATATTGGCACTAATTTGAACCAAAGGGCAATCGACCAAAGTCGTTCTGACCGAATATAATATTTTATTGATGATTAAACTAAGTTTATACTTATAGACCAATATTTGAATATTGTTAGAATAATCATATCAATTATGCGATAATACAAAAATTACATATATAGAAATGTGAATTTAATATAATTAGCCTCGGTCGATAGTCGTTTGATCGTGTGGTCAATAAATATGTTAAATAAATAGTATTATTATTATAAGTGTCAATCAGTTTATTTATAAAGCAAAGTATGGATTAGTAACTGCATTTTATCAATTCGTAAAAAATAAATTATCGCTTTAAAAACAAATCTCACAAATTTATATAAAACACATAACTGAAACATCTTATGATCTAACTGTGTGCCAGGGACGGCGCGAAAATTGAAGATTAACATAAAGTTCGCCCTGAGATAGACTAATATATTAAGGGTGCCGCAAACCGTAGAAGTTTGGGAAATCATGGTCTAACACAAGGAATATTTTTTTATAAATAACTGTAATGTACTTAATGTATTAATATTCGTAAAAATTGGTTTCAATTTATTTCATATTTATACATACACAAATATGTTTTGTTAATATAGGTTAAATTTAGATTGTTTTAATGAATAATCATGGTTATAATGATTGTTTTGCATTGTTTTGCACGGTTGAATGTGCAACGTTTGAAATTTCGTGTATCCAGTTGGATAAAGTTCATTCATATGGTTGCAGGAATTCTGGGTGTTTCAGCTGATTCTTTTCCGACCGGTCAATTTTTAACGCAGCTTCAAAAACTTGCTTGGCATTTGAAGTTACTGATCCGTGAACAATTTAATCATTGAACAGAAATCTCTATCCTTTGCACTACATACATACATAAAGCGCAGATAATTCGAATTTCTTACGTAACGCCAAACCACGTACAATACTGTTTTATTGGTAAAGAAAAAAATGAATAAGGAATAAAGAAATTGAACCCAACACCTAAGAATCCAATAAATTGGAGGTCGGATGAAATTTTCATTGAATTGAATTTATAATAAATATTGATTTTATTATTGAATTGTTATTAATAATGTATTCGAAACTGCGATTTGCAGACGTGAGTTTGTAATATAAAACAAATTGTGCTAGTCATAATGTAAATCTGATTTGCATTTTATATGTTGGAGTGAAATATTCTAACCAGACATGATATGCATAATTCAATGTTTATTATTTTTTGATATAAATAAATGTAATTGTATTTGACTGAGTGCAGTAAATGCAACAATGGTATTAATTAATGTAGGAGTCAAGGATAGGGCTGTTCCTTCGCCCACCCAATTCAATTAACGTAACGAAAAATATTTCCTTTCGTCGGTGGATAAACTATGAGTGCGAATAATGGAACAAACGTATTTATTGTTTTGCTATTTCGCGGTTGAATTTCGAGCGTTTCTGTCAAATGTGGTCAGACGGCTAACGGCTACAAAATGCCGAGACTAGTCGGTAATTACGGTTGACATTAAAACCATTTTGTAATGTAATAAATATAATGAGATCGAAACAAAGATTGCACAAAAGATAAATGTAGGTGTAACGTTCCAGAAAAATATTTTACTTTATAGTTATTATAATATCAAAGGACTTTGCTATACTAATTGAATGGCACTATTTATAGGTACTTGTTACATCATGCAGTTTTCAAACAATGCATTCATGTTGACCTCTTGGTCATTTTGCCTTATCGTTGTTGTAACAAAAATATAAATCAAGAACTTAGATTAGATCAATTTCGGTAGAAGTAGTTGGAGTATCTTATTTTTCAGTAAATTTCCACAATAACTGCGAGAATGTATGATATTATCAATTACTTTAATTTAAACTATAATTCTTGGATTTATACTTTTAGAATTAACAATAAATCATTACTAACATTAATAAATTTTATTATTATTAAAATGTTCAATGAGAACAAATAATTGTCATGATTAAAGGTAAATTAGATAAAAAAAGTTACTAATATGTCAATATTTTTAATATACATACATACCTCGGTTAAAGTTTCGATATTACAAATAGAATTAAAGAAAAAATATTCCTATTTGAAGCTTTAAAAACTTTTTGGAAAATTACACCATATTTTGTTAGTGAAAATAAACGGAATTTAAGATATTTGTATTATGTTATACGATCAGTGATAAATACAATTGTTAAATGAAATAGAAAAAAATGCACAAACAGTCAACTAGAAATCGTATTTGAAAATATCATTTTGGGAAAAAGGCTTCTTATTTGTTATTAATAGTAATATTATTAATAATTGATATAATTTATATATGCACATAAAGGTGTATTGACAATAGTCTTTCCGCTCTACAAAATAATATTATTTTGTAGAGCGGAATGACTGTGGTCAAATAATTGTATATAAAATATCATATGATATTAAATTAAGACATAAATATATTTGCTTACTTGCAACTGCGTATGTGTACTAAACGGCGAAGCTTGAAATCTGAACAATTTATAGATAGAAAATGTTGTATGTAATACTTGCATCATGTTGCATGATTCTTCCACTGGTCTAAGAGCATTGAAACAACATGCAGACAAATCCGGATTTTACAAATAAAATAAAATTTTAATCGTATACATATCATAACACAAATATTTTCCTGTGGGCGCCGCCCTTAATGCACTACCAGACAAGGAAACTGGCTGGATTTCGAAAAAATCTCATCCAGATTTCGAGTTTTAAGGTGGAACGAAGGCCGTTTTGGCGTATAAATACACAAGTTGTCATCAACTGAGGCATAATCTTCATCCACATCTTGCGATCAAGACATCTAATACAACATATAAACAAACATGAATAACTCGGTAAGATAGATAATTACGTTAAATAATTACTTTTTTAAATGTAGTTTCTTCAGATTTTCGTTATTCTCGGATGTATTGCAACTGCGTCCGCGTCTGGTATTTTGGGATTGATTAATCCCAATTATGCCGGATCTGTTGGGCCAAGTGGAATTGTTACTGGACTTGGGGCAAAAGGTCCTGCTGGATCTGTAACTGGATTGGCTGCTGTTGGACCTGCTGGCATCGTGACCGGTGCTGGAGCTGTTGGACCAACTGGTCCAAATGGACACGGAATCATCGGATTGGGCGGTCTGGGAGTTGCTCCAGGTTTACTTGGAGCTGGTATCGTTGGTCCTGGAATTGTAGGACCTGGTATTGTAGGCCCTGGTATTGTAGGACCTGGTATTGTAGGACCTGGTATTGTAGGACCTGGTATTGTTGGACCTGGTATTGTGGGACCCATCGGTTTGGGTTTAGGTTCTGTCGGTGTTGTTGGTCCAGCCGCTGGAGGAGTAATCATTAGTGGACCCGCTGGAGCCGGTAAAATCATATCTAATGGACTTTTGGGTCTTGGTTCCGTAGGAAAAATTGTCAGGAGCGATCTCTTGTGGTAAACAACAATAAAATCCTGCCATCATAAATTTGTTATATAGACACTTGACTCAAATTGCAGTAATTTTCATTTTCAAGTGTAATTTATTTCGAATTTATCTCACAATCAAGTAATCTTATGTATAAAAAAATAGTCAGTTCTAATTATGAAAACGAAAAGGCCCTGCTCTATATGATAACTCTATGTTTTTGTATGTATAATAAAGTGTGTTGCAAAATAATAAATATATTTTAAAACGTATTACAATTGTCTTATTAAAACCAATCCATCATCAACAAATTATATAATTGTTTTTTTTAATCAAAATGTAAATATTTCATCTTATATGATTATCAAAAAGCCTTATTCCACTATTGGTTAGCGGTTTACGCAAATCAATTACAAACGTTAATGAAGTGAACGATAGAAATGAAAAAAATATTACGTTTTTTTTTATAATATCTTCTATATCATATAAAGTAATTTAGAAGAATTTTTAACAAATAATTTAATTGAATAATTTTTTTTTAACTTTTATTATTCATTCACAACCCATAAGTTGAATGTTTTTGGCCAAGACAGAAAAAAAAATATAAAAGCATGGAGCGGAACGATTTGCCATCGGAAATCTTCCTATAATTGAATAATATCTTAAAAGATATTTGCAAAGTAACTTAACTTTTATTTTAGTAGTTATATAAGTAGTAGTAGTAGTAGTAGTCCCAAGTTGTTAAGTAAAGTATTTGACTTGTATCATGTAGTATTCATTTTAAGAAATTATGGTCTAAGAGAAATATTACTTTATTAAGACTTAAGTTATATTCATTTAGTTTATTTCAAATGAAAGCCACAGAATATTTGCCAATTTGATCAGAAATTAAAAAAAATACAAGCTTGTTGATAAAATTGTCTTATCTATCAGCTGTTGCTGGAAAGTAGAATTATCATATTTGATAACGGTTAACTAGGACAATAATATTTTCTAATCTTTAATATTATTAAAAAATAAAGAAATTAAAATTTTAAAAATCTCAAACAAATTTAAAAATCTATGGCAACTGGTCGTAACGCAAACAGTAATATCAAAAATAATATTACAAATATATATTGAGCTTTTTTAGCATTTTTATTCGGGAACCGAAATCAATATTTTTATGTTAATAAAGTGTACATTTTAGATAAATGAAAGTTTACAGTAAAAATAAAGAGATATAAATAATGATGATACATTGATGATTTTTGTAATTTATTTGAAAAAAATATATTTTTTTAATATAAATATGTAAATTTTGAAAATTAAACAAAAAAATGCAATGATGGAATTTAAAGTTTCCCTGCTGCTATTGCAACACTTTCGAGTTATTGCATTATACGCTTCGAACATTATGCATTTTAACAATATGTGAATGAAAATAGAATAAAGCGGTACAAAACTGGATCTAAATAAAAAATAGTATTCCCTTCTTATACATTTAGAATATTCATGTACGACTCAAAAAGAGGGAGGGAAGGTCGTTTACTTAGTATATATATTAAACATATGAAATGTAAGGGTATACTGCTCTTTGGAACTCACAAGAGATCATTCACAATCATGAACACTTTGGTAAGATCTTTATATTTATATTAACTTCATTTTAATTACTCATTTTTATTTGTAATATGTAGGCTGTTATTGCATTCGCCTGCCTGGCTGTTATTGCTAGCGCTTCTCCATCTGGCATTTATGGACATGGACTTATTAATGCCAATTACCACGGTCCGTTGGACCTTCCGGTGTTGTGACCGGTGCCGGAGCCTCTGGACCAGCTGGAACTGTTGATGGACACGCTGCTGTAGGACCAGCTGGAGTAGTCACCGGACACGGAGCTGTTGGACCAACGGACCCAACGGACATGGAATCGGTTTGGGACATTTGGGACTTGGACTTGGACCTCTCGGTCTCGGTCACGGATTAGGTTTGGGCTTGGGACCAGTTGGTCTCGTCGGACCAGTTGGTCACCTCGGACTTGGTCTTCATGGACTTCATGGTCTCCATCATTACTAAATCCTAGACTGCACTGCCTAGCCATATAGGCACATAAGATTTACTAAATGTTTGCTGTATCAGTATCGTCTTTTAGTAAACTCGCCGTACTTAATTTATTTCGTTTTACGTCACTTATAGGTATTTCGGTTGTGATATATGTTGCTAGGTGTGTGTCCTGTTTAATTGGGTTTAAATGAGTTTACACAATGTTAAAAATCCAGCTTTCAGTTAATGACAACTCTTGTAAATATTATAATAAATAGCTAAAAATTACAACCATTTTTAATTATATATAATTCCCATTACCTTTCTTGATTATCAAATCTCCTATTCCATATTTATATAACAAATATTGTAAAGTCAATAATTTATACTTAAATTGAAAAAAATAAAAAATAAATAAAGAATTAAAAAATAAACGAAGATCTATTCAATAGTCGCATTATATTTGTAAATATTCATATTACAGGTTTTATATACAATTGTTGTTTAATAAAATGTTATAAAAAGAATTTTATTATCTTCAGAGCATACATAAAACTTAATGTAAAAAATATCATTTTAAATTAGTTGTCAAGCAAGAACATCTAGCCAAGAAGGAAAAAGTTACTAAAATTAAATAATATATCAATGATCAAAAAAATGAAACAAAAATTAATGGATTCCAATATTAAGAAAAATGTTGCAAAAACGTAGAGATGTTAAGAGATTAAGAAATTATCAGAACTTAATTCAGAAAATATTTAAAAAAAGCTTGATTTGCATATAGGTATATTAATCACTTTAACAAATTAAAGATTGAACTGAAAGTTTAAAATTTCTTAAATTAATAGAATATCAAAAAAAAAAGATCTTTTGAGTATTGTAAGTTGGACTTGATTTTTTTAATGAAATATTATATAATAAATAACATTATATAAAGAATATATTATTTATTAATTTTCTGCAGATTTTAATATAAATTTATAC
This sequence comes from Nicrophorus vespilloides, assembly GCF_001412225.1. Taxonomy (NCBI): domain Eukaryota; kingdom Metazoa; phylum Arthropoda; class Insecta; order Coleoptera; family Silphidae; genus Nicrophorus; species Nicrophorus vespilloides. The sequence goes on along the minus strand of NW_017100094.1, from coordinate 19,775 downwards.
TAATTATATTTTTTTTGATAATATAAGATATTCAATAAAATAAAAAAAATCATAAATAAAAATTATGAATTGATGAAAGTGAAATGAAAGGGTATATACTATATATAATAAAGTTTCCATTATTAATATTTGAAAAGTATCATATGCAACATTGAAAAATATTACATTACAATGCATTGCTATAGTATGTAAATAAAATCTATCTAATAAATTGCACTACCTGAATAAATAAAAAAAGGACTTTAATGCACATTGTATTTCTCCGCATTCATATTTAGCAATTCTCAATTTTTATCAGGCAACGAAGGACGTTCGTTCTATTCAGTATAAATACCATAACGTTCGTTCTGTTAGGGTATATTCAGTTCTGAGCTTTAACGAAGCACAACAACTAAACACATTACAATAATGAACTCCCTGGTAAGACGTTTTAAAAGAGTTGTAACTTTTTACTTAAATACATGAAACAATTTGAAAAATATTCGAAATATTCCAATATATTATTTTGTTTAAGAAATTATTATATTATAATACAATTATTGTTATGTTTTTGTAGACCATCGTTGCTTTCGCCTGCTTGGCTGTTATTGCTAGCGCTTCTCCATCTGGCATTTATGGACATGGACTTATTAATGCCAATTACCACGGATCCGTTGGACCTTCCGGTGTTGTGACCGGTGCCGGCGCCTCTGGACCAGCTGGAACCGTCGATGGTCATGGAGCTGTTGGACCATCCGGAGTAGTCAACGGACATGGTGCTGTCGGCCCAACTGGACCCAACGGACATGGAATCGGTTTGGGAGGTTTGGGACTTGGACACGGTCTCGTCGGTGGACCCTTGGGATTAGGATTAGGTCATGGTTTGGGATTGGGAGTCGGCCATGGTTTGGGATTGGGATTGGGACCACTTGGACTTGGACCAGTCGGCCATCTCGGTCTTGGTCTTCACGGTCTCCATGGACATTACTAAATCCACTGAGCATTTCCTAGCCATATATTCATAACCGCAAACATTCATCAGTTTCTTCTAGTTCTATCAGTATCTTATACTTACTATTTATTATTGTCAATGTTATATAGCTAGGTACATGTACTTTGCATTTAATTATTTCTTCAGCCCCAAGAGTCTATCTACTTCCACTAAGACGAAAAATGCTCAAACTTCTTAAGGCAATTCTACATGTTTGTAAATATTATAAAATGTGTTTAATAAACATTAAGAAAATAAAAATATATCTTCTAATATTTCATACTCCATATTTCTCCTAAATCCACAAAATATAAAGTACGTTTACAAGACATCAATATATATATAATTATAATTTACAATAAATCTATTTATTCTCTATACATTCAGCTTTTACTTTTAATACTTTGAAAAATTCTTTAATGAATTATAAAAAAATGTCGAGGAAATAAATAAATACTAATTACAGTAGCAAAGACAAAGACACTATGCCTTTTTTCAATGAATAATTTGACTATATTTCTTAAAAATCGATCAAATCAAGTAAAGCAATATATTCCTATTTTGAAAATATCCCGCACTGTTAGGAACCGGACTTATCTACACAAAAGGAGGCTTGCCTGTAGGAAGAAAAAATTGATGATTTATGTATTTTTGTGTACTATTTTTAGAATTTATTTATATTTTTCTCAATTGATACTCACTACATTCCCCAAACATCCAGTTTTTAATCTATTATAGTTTCCGAGAAAATCACTAATATATGCTTTTCAAATTACAGCGAAATGAATGAAATAACAACAATGTATGAATAGTGCGGGTATTTTGAAAATATACCGTACTGTAAGAAACAGGACACAAAAGGAGACTTGACTGTAAGAAGAAAAACCAATCAATTATATAGAACATTTTTTGTATTATTTTTAGAACTTATTTAGATTTTGCTCAATTAATACTCACTACATTCCTCAAACATCCACTTTTCATATACATTGTTTGAATATATTCAGTCTATTATAGTTTCCGAGAAAATCACTAAAATCTGAAAATACTGCTTTTTTTTGTGTGTTATTCTTTTATTCAGCTTTCATTTGCATCTTCTGATTCTATTTAATCTAGTACAGTTTTTGAGAAAGGGCTAACGATCTTTGTCATTAATTATAAAATTTCTGTAATATTTAAAATATAAATTTAAAACATATTTTATTAAATTATAAACAAAGTGTCACAAGTAATTTTATAAATGAAGAGAACTGTACCGTATTTAAGATAATTATTGAGGTCCTTAACCAACATATTTTAATTTCAGTTTTAGCAATGCAATAGCGAAGGGTAATTGCACAACAGTCTCTTTACACGCATTGTAATCTTACCCAAAGAAAGTGCATATGCAAATTGCGTAACAAAATACGTGTACAAAAAGTAATAGGAATTATGTGAATACAGATTTAGTGCATTTATTCAATACCGTACGAAGGTCGATCGATTGGTATATATAGTAAATATTTCGTTCGTTGTATCATATCAGTTTCTGACTTCTCAAGTAAGAGATCAATAAACCGTTTTTTTGCAAGATGAATACATTTGTAAGAAATAATAATTATTATTATAATCATTTATTAATTAATTATAATTGATTTTAGGTCGTAGTTGCTTTCGCCCTTTTGGCTCTTGCCGGCGCTTCTCCATCCGGTATTTATGATCATGGACTTGGACTTGGCCATGGACTTGGTGGACTTGGAGGACTTGGTCATGGAAGTATTAACCACAATTACCACGGATCTGTTGGACCAAGTGGAGTGGTAACCGGCGCTGGAGCTTCCGGACCAGCTGGTACCGTCGATGGACATGGTGCTGTTGGACCATCCGGTGTCGTTAACGGACACGGTGCTGTTGGACCAACCGGACCTAACGGACATGGAATTGGTCTTGGACATGGACTCGGTTTGGGAGGACTTGGACATGGCGTAGTTGCTGGACATCTTGGTCTCGGACATGGTTTGGGATTGGGACCAGTTGTAGGACCTGCCGGTCTTGGTCTCCATGGAGTTTACGGTCTTCACGGACTTCATGGAGTGCATGGACTTCATGGACTTCACGGACTTCATCATTACTAAATCTAATGATACGCATGGCCTAGCCATATAAAATTGTATCTTATTTATTATTACTAATTTATATTTTGAGATTTTTGAATGCTAGGACTGTGTTGTATTATTCGATAAGTTTCATAATATGCCGACAAATATTTCCGAATTATAACTGACAAATATTTAAAAATAAATTTATTTATCTGAATATCCTTCTTTTATTTTATAATTAATCATAATATTAAAATACTAAATAGAAATAGAAGAAATAGAAAGATATCAAAAATATTAATTTGCATTCAATTAAAATATTATATTAAACAACTATAAAATGATAATATTAAACAAAATATATACGCGTATATAATTTGAATTATCATTATAGGTTTAAAATATATATATCCAAATGATAAGCAATTAAAAATGTTTATAAATTGAATAATTCCAATACCAAAGTACATAACTACTTTATATACCCAAAAATATATACTTAACACTTTTTTAAACTAAAATATTATAATTTAAAGTACAAAGCAAAATTTTCAAATGTTGCACAATTGAAAAGTTTTGTATAATAAATAATGAGGTCAGAAAGACCTATGTAGCTCTTTGTAGCAGTTGACTTTTTATTTTATTATTGCATTAAGATTTTATTTTGTATTTTTATTGTTGCAATAAATAATAAAATTATTATTTAATAAACAATAACGTATTGCATCATATCTAAATTTTAGATTAATAAATAAAGAATTTAGTACACTAATATTATCTGTTGTTTTTTTTCTTCTATAATTGATATCAATAATTATTTTAAACACATTTTGTATTTGCTTTTTAAATATTGAATATCAGTATTAATGATGATATTTTAATTATATTAATTTGGAGTAAATATGAAAAAAAAAATCTGATGAAATCAATGTATAAATTATAATCAGCAACAGATTTTTGTATTGCATCATGTATAGTATTTTTAAAAAATAGTAAACTATTGTTAAGTTAATATAATTAATGATTATATGGATGAATTATAGAATTCTATTTTATTGATAGAAAATAATAATAGCATTTAAATAGATTTGGAAGCCACAAAATATTAAAAATATAATCAGCAATCATTGTAGGAAATTGCATAATAAAATAAGATTTTTCTGCCACATTCTAATATGTGTGAGTACATTGGCTATAGTAATTATATACATGCATGTGAAACAGTTAGTCCAAAATCGAACCGCAAATGTTAATTTTGCACGGTAGGCGACGCCCTTCTATGTCTCATGAAATGAAACAAAAAAAAGATCTTAGTTCCGTGCATATATTTTAAGGGGGAACGAAGGTCGTGCGCTTGGTATATATAAGAAATATGGAACATACAATGTCATATTCAGTTCCAAGTCTTCAGTACTAAGAGCATACAATAATTATCAACATGAACGCTTTGGTAAGAATTGCGTAGTTGATGATTATAAAAGAATTTGTAATAATTAATATAATTTTTTTAAACTTTCCTTCTTGCAGTCCGTCGTAGCTTTCGCCTGTGTGGTCGTCATTGCCAGCGCTTCTGGTATCCATGATCATGGTCTTATTAACCATAACTACCATGGATCAGTGGGACCAGCCGGTGTTGTCACTGGTGCCGGAGCTGTGGGACCAGCTGGATCTGTCGATGGACACGCCGCCATTGGCCCAGCTGGAATCGTTACTGGACATGGAGCTGTAGGACCAACTGGACCTAACGGACATTTGGGACTTGGTGTCGGTCATTTGGGACTTGGAGTTGGTCATTTGGGACTTGGACACGCCGTCGTCGCTGGACCAGCAGTCGGTTTGGGATTGGGACACGGATTAGGATTGGGACATGGATTAGGATTGGGACATGGTTTGGGATTGGGACATGGTTTGGGATTGGGATACGGTTTGGGACACGCCGGTGTCATCGGACATGCCGCCCATGCCGGAGTCATCGTCCAAGGCCCACACACCGTTCCAGCTACCATCGTTGGTCCAGCCGGACACATTGTAGCTGATGGACTTTACGGAGTCGGTCACGGTGTTCATGGACTTCACCATCATTATTAAACTTCTATAGACAGCATAGCCTAGACATATAGGTACAGACGAATTGCTGTAACAAACTTTCATTTTCTATTTTTTTTCTTATTTGTTTTGTTGCTCTCCCTTTATTTTAACGTGCTGTATCAGTATGATATTTAGTTCAATTTCTCCACTGATTCTATTTATTTCTGTTTCATTTACTTTTTAAGTAACTCGAATGTGATGTATGCTAGGTTTATGTAGTATTTAATGATTAGTTTTATCCATGAAGTCTGCTCAACGCAACCAAGACGATACGCGCTATGTATTACAGGATTATTCTTCCTACAATTTTTGTATATATTATAAAATGTGTTCCAAATAAAATATATATAACATAAAATTTTATATTTTTCATCAACCCTAATCAACTTAACATTTAAAGAAGATTAAATATTAATATTAGTTCAATTAATCGAAAACATAAATTCTATTTAAATTTACAAAACATATAATTATTAGAAAAGTAAAAATCTATCATTTTCTAGCTAATTTTGGAATAAATAAATGTTCTGTTTCTAAATGCATTATGTAATAAATTATGATAAAATATTAATTAACTTAATGATAACTACAGATAATAAAATTTGAAATTCACATAAAGTATAATAATTAAACAAAAAAATTAAATGCTTCTGCCCAATATAACAATATTTAATAATCTTATATCTTAATTATTGTCTCTCTTTTTATCTATACAATAAACTGTATAATAATTATATGAATATTAATATGATTATAGATTTTATTTTCAAATCTATTGCAGAATTTAGAACACTGCTGTATATAATTAAACGACCTTAAAATTGATAAAAATCAAGTAAAAAGTAATTATACATGAATCATTTAATTAATGCAATTAGGTAAAATTATATATTGTACCGTATGTGTAACAATCAACGTAAAGCGTAAAGATTGATACTTAAATAATATTTTATCGTTTACCCTGAAAATACGTCAAACTTCCTTCCTGCAATTATTCTCCGAGCCACTCCTTATTCGTTCGCATTAAAAATCAACTAGATTAATTGTTATTCGTGTACGCATGATGTAGTGTAATAGCTACATAAAAACGTAATGTATATTCAAGAAAAAAATATTTTTCTCGCTTTATAAAGTATATATACTATAAAAAAAATCAACTAAATTTAAATAACGTAGATTGTTGGTTAACTGTTGTTTTACTGTTTTTCAATGAAAAAAAAACAATTGGACAGAAAGACTTTAGACTGTTTTTAGATACTAATTTTAAAAATAATTACTGTTTGGAAGAAAGACATTAGTTGATAATAAATAATTATTCTGTTCCTATAAAAGTTATATAAAAAAAATAAAAATATTACAACTTCTATGAAAAAAATAATATTTCCGTAAATTAATAAGTTTGAAATTAGTCACTTGTAATTTAAGTTTTATTTATAATCTATCATTACTATATTTAGTATTTTAGAATTTCAAAAGAATATTAAATGATTTATTTTATTACTATTATAAAAATTACATTTTTTTTGGAATATAACCAAAAGTTTAAAAAATTCTCTGAAGGAATAAATGTTTTATACTGTACATATGCTAAATCCGGCTAGTTACGCATGTAATAATAATTATTCCGTTTTTACTAAGCACAATGCGAGGGTTACAAATATTTGAGAAAGTAACAAAAGGTATAGAAGTGTAGTGGTAAAATAAAAAAAAACGCATTCAAAGTGGTATACAGATAGTTATTATATTTGCTCAATTATTGAAGTCATTCTTAACGTGTAATACGAAGGTCGCAGTCCTACTATAAATGTAGGCGCATTATCATTCGAAGGCATATTGTAAAGTCTTCTGGACTCAACAAGATCTCCCAGCCATCATGAACACTTTGGTAAGAACATGGTTGCAAAATAATCAAAAAATAAAATACACACATTAATAATGATATTTATTAAAGTTATTAAATTACATTTAAAAAAATCTTAATTAAAAAATTGAATTAAAAAAATTGTTTATTTCTAAATTTGACAAGTACAATTGTAAAAGTAATTAGAAACAACGCATAGTCTGCATACCATAAATGCTTAATATTTACTATAAAAAAAAATTAAGATATGATATTTCTTGTTTTAGACTGTTGTGACTTTCGCCTGCTTGGCAGTATTTGCCAGTGCCAAACCTTCCGGTTGGGGCCATGGAGGAGCGTGGGGTGGTTACGGCCATGGAGGTATTAACCACAACTACCATGGATCTGTTGGACCAAGCGGAGTGGTAACTGGTGCAGGAGCCAGCGGACCAGCTGGATCTGTCGATGGACACGCAGCCGTAGGACCAGCTGGAATTGTCACCGGACACGGAGCTGTTGGACCAACCGGACCCAACGGAGCCGGAGCATGGGGTGGCGCCTGGGACGGTGCTTGGGACGGTGCCGGCGCCGGACATGGTGGTTGGGATGATGGAGCTTGGGATGATGGTGCGTGGGGAGCTCACTCCAACGTTGTCCATGGTAACGGAGCTACCCTCGTCGGACCCGGAGTTGGTCACGCTGTCGTAGCTGGACCAGTTGCTCATGGATACGGTTTGGGACATGGATGGGCTGGTGCCGGTTTGGGATTAGGTCTCCATGGTCATGGTCATTGGTAAATGATGTAGTCCCAAACGATTTAAGTCAAGTCTGCCTGCTCTCAAATGTAAACCAACCATATTTCTTTAACTACCCATAAACCGTTTCCCAGTTTATTTATGCCATCAACCTTTTCTTTCTTTTCTTACAATATGGTTTGTTTATGTTTATTATTGATCAAAAAAAAAACTTCCAAGTCTTCTTACACCTATAGACTATATCTGCCTCGTACTTATGACAATTCTACCTTTTTTCTCTTTTTGTAAATACGATTGTAATATATTAAAGTGTGTTCAATAAAACATAAGTGAATATAAACATAATTATTTAATTTAAAAATATATACCTTTACATAAATGCAAAAATAAATTACATTACATATAACAAATTCTTTTTTTTCATACATTTCCTATAAAAAGTATAATGAAAAGTTACCTGTAAATAAAAATAATTATAAATAATAAGCGAAAAGGCGCCTTTCTTCGTATACAATTAAATTTGTTTATTATTATTAAAAATTATTTAAAAATTAAATACTCTTACCCTGACCAATATATTATTTTATATTCATATTTAAAAAATATTTAATTTATACGTATTTACTCTCCATATTATAATAAATATATGTTATAAACTTAATACATCATGAATATGAAGTACTGTAAAAACTAGATAATTATATACTAATAAAAAAAAAATATGAATAAATGTACACATACGAGTTATTCAACGTTTCATAAATATGAAATATAATCCCATTTAATTGAATAATCACTTTTATTACAGCAATTAATGCTCAATAAATATAACGTTCCTTTATATTAAAATATTTTTATTTATTTTGAAAATTTTATTAAATTAACTACAAGATTAATTAACTATTTGATTTTAGATTCAACTAGAATAATTGCTTTATACACAATTATTTGTATTTCTTTTTAGTTTTAACTTGAAACACTGACTTGTGAATTGAAGCTAAACACATCCAATACTGAGCAACAACCTTCCTGAATTTACAATTTATATACTCTAAATGCACGTAAGAACTGCAACATATTGCATGATGCGAATGTCTAGGTTGATGTCTGGAATTTGTAAAAAATACAGTGTACGATTCTGATGCAAACATTTATAGTAGGCGTCGCCCTTAACGGCAAAGGAAGTAGACTGGATTTTTGAATAAAAAATGTCATCCAGATTTTAAATTTTAAGGTGGAACGAAGGCCGATGTACTAGTATAAATAGTTAACATGCAATTAGCTAAGGCATAATCTGCTCAACGTTTTGTGATAACACATCTACAAACAGATCATAATAAAATGAATTCTTTGGTAAGTTAAAAGTGTAATTTGTATTTGAATATTTTGTAATGGATAATTGTTTAGGTATTGGTTTGTATGGCTCTGATTGCCACCACATACGCATCCGTCATTTCTTTGGGTGTTATTAATCCGAATCACGGTGGATCCGTTGGACCAAGTGGAATTGTAACCGGAATTGGGGCGAGAGGACCATCAGGATCTGTAACTGGATTAGCTGCAGTTGGACCTGCTGGTATCGTAACTGGAGCTGGTGCCGTGGGACCAACAGGACCAAATGGTCATGGAGTTATTGGAATCGGTCCATTGGGTGTTGGACCAGCTGTTCTTGGAGGTATTGGCGCTGGAGTTGGTATCGGCGCTGGTGTCGGTATCGTTGGACCAGTTGGATTAGGATTGGGACCAATTGGTGTGGTTGGACCAGCAGCACCAGGCGTTGTTATCAAAGGTCCGGTCGTGGGACCAACTGAAATCATTGGACCATCTGCTGGAGTCGTTGTTCAGCAACCTGCTATTGCCAGTGGTCTCTTGGGGCTTGGCGGTCTTGGCCATATTGTGTCCGTTGGTGAACATGGATGGTAATTATAGAATATCCAGTCAGAACAAATTATCTTATTAATACTAAAAATACTATACAATTAAAATTTTCTTTTTTTTTATGCTGTATCAGCGTGAAATTCTAATCATTCTAATCATACTATTTTTTATTATTATTTATATATTTACCAGAAGTTCGATTCATGCGTGTAGTATTTTTAGCGTTATTTATAGTTTGTTAATTATAAGTTAATATTTCAAGTCAACTTTCTAAGACGAAAAATGCCATGCTTTTTATTACAACTCTATGTCTGTATGTATACATTTGTAATATCATGTACAATGAGTACCATTAATAAAATATAATTTTAAAACGTAAGATCTATCTATTTATTTGTAATTAAGAACGACTTTGGTCATTAGTCCTTTGGTAAAAAATAGTAAATAATAATTTATTATTTAGTGTGTGTTAACATATATTGGTTGGTTGTTGGTTTTTAATCAACGTATAAGTTTACTTGATTCATCAGTTTAAGATTGTTATTTTTATCCAAGTTTTTAGTTTACATAAAAAGTGATATAATGTTAAGTGCCTCTTGTCTTTCTGGAATATGTTATAAAATAGTGTTATTATCATAATCAACATAAAAGGAATACTTCAAGAATCGTACACGTAAGTTTATTTCTTTGTATTTTGAACTAAAAAATATAATTTATTGTAATAAATTACTGGAAATAATATTGTTTTGCATATAATATAACAAATATTACATTAAATTAAACATATCAAATTTTCTATGAGAATAAAATAATATTGTTATTAGATAAATAAAACGGGAATAGTTTTGGATGAAATATTTACTTAATTTATCGGTTATAGTGAAAAATCATACATACTTTAAAAATACATACTTTAATGTGTAACAATAATTCTAAATACTAACTTTCTTATGGTTTAAAGATGAAATATGTATGATCGAAATAAATAATATTGGAGTAGAATTATGTTATTCTTATCTATGTCTTAAATATTAAGATTTTGTTAAAATATAAGAATCCAACGGTTATATACAATAATTCTTAACATTTCATTAACTATCATTATTATATTTGCTATTTCTCGAAATAACTTGGATTGAAAATAATGTAGTACTATATGAAATAAGAAAATCTCATGCGGAAAGATTTATGTATTTGCAATAAATATTAATATTATAAGAAAATCGTTTTTGATCTAAATGTGGAAACAAATTTGAATATGGTTTAATTTTCTCTTGGTATGTGTATTTGTTACGAGGTTTTTCTAAATGGCCTTCGACCACAAGGTTTCCATTACAAGAAACCGCATTCTAAGGAATTTCGAGGATTCAGGATAAAGAAGTAAAAGTTGTGTTAACTGAGAACATACATTTATTTTTGGTTTTTGCAAAAACATTGCATAAAATTATTGAACACATTTTTCCAAGTCTTAGAAGGAGTTGATATCGAATCCGTTTACCAATGTCCGTGATGTCCCCATCCGTGAGCACCCCAACCATGGGCACCCCAAGCTCCGGCTCCGGCTCCACCCCAGGCACCGTCCCAAGCACCCCAGGCCCCATGCCCGTTTGGTCCGGTCGGTCCTACAGCGCCGTGTCCATTGACGACACCCGAAGGTCCAACAGCACCGTGACCATTGACGGAACCAGCTGGTCCCACAGCTCCGGCGCCAGTTACAACACCAGCTGGGCCAACGGATCCATGGTAGTTATGGTTGAGTCCACCCCAGCCGTAACCACCATGGCCATATCCGTGCCAACCGGCGCTAGCCAAAACGGCGAGCGAGATGAAGACGAGAGCTGACTGAAATTATATTAAATTTTTTTATATATAATCAACCGTTTACTTTCACGTTCTTACCAAAGCGTTCATGATTATTGGACTTGTCCGTACTGCAGAAGATTGCAATATGCCTACTCCAATTCCTAGATCACCTATATATATGTAACGGGAAGTGTATGACCTTCGTGCTCCGCGTTACCTTTTCACCAATATAAAAGTTTTCGGAATGATAAAATTATATTGTTTGCATGTTTTCTCGACAATACATAAAAAATAAAAAAGAATTGTACATATCTGCATCAGCAGGCCGCAATATATTCATAAACATTACCGAAGGGTATAATTACATTATAAAATGCATTGCGCTCCATTTGAAAACGCAAATTAATACCAATTAGTTTCATGACTAACTAACGCGTTAGATAATAACTTGAACAAACTTTTAACTAACAAAATGTAATAGTAATAGCAAATGTTAATCATATATAAAAATATATTAAAAAAGTATATGTTATTTGATGAGGTTTTTATGTACATTATTTACTTTCACTTTATTCAATAATTATAGATAAAAAAGTTGGAAATATAAAATCTTTACAATATATATTTCAATTAATGTTTTTTTTGGTATTTATCAAATATCAACAAATTTTGATTATTACTAAATTTTAATATACATATTGTTATTAATATATGATTTATTCAATGTATATATTAATTTTTCTAATAATTATTGACTATTATTTAATAATTAACAATAATTATTTCAATAGCACATACTTAAGAAAATTAATTAATTCAAGATAATTTATAGATTCTAGTAAATTGTGTAATAAATTAATTATACAATTTTATTTGCTATAAATTAAAATACTTTAAAATTTGTGTATGAAAAATAATTTTGAGAGTAAAAGTCTGCAAACAATAAATTATAGTTATTTGGGCAGACATAATTTGACTCCAAATTACCCCTATTATGAACATCTATAAATAAATAATTATAGTTGATATGAATCTCCTGTCCTTATTTTTGCCACGCTTTCAGTACTTATCGATCCCACAATAATTATAGTTATGGTTATTAATTTGAAATGATATTTAAATTTTACAATTTTTATTCAAATAAAAAGATTTAAATTTGGGTGAAGTAGTCCAAATTTGATTTTTTTTAATTTTAAATGGTCTGAAAGATCTAAAGTTGGCCAATAAATTTTGCCAAATAAGAATGGCAAAATGCAATGTTTAAATAATTGAATGATTCTTGAAATAAATATTCTTAAAAAAAATTAGGCGGATAGTCGAGACTCCTGTCGATATCCCTTTGGATATATGCTCGTATCTAATAAAAAATGTTTATTATTGTTTTATTAAATAACTATTGATAAATATTGCATAAATGCGTCAATTGATTAGAAAGTGAATAAATATACATAACTTTATGTTTTACTACTGATTAATATATTAAAACCATAATATTAAGATAATTTTTGTTTACATAAAATGTAATTGTTTTTTATTATCACTTAATGACAAACAACATTAAATTTTTTTAAATGTAAGCACCCCTATGACTAACAAATATAACGTGGGCTAATAAAGATACTGTCTAATTGAAATTGTAGGTATATGTAATACCTAAAAACAAACATTAGAGAATCCTTGGAACTTAAATTTGTTTTGAAATTATTATATTCAATAAACATTTGATGTGCTAAGTTTTAAGAATAACGAATATTTTGATTATATTTTATTTAAAAATGATAAATAATTCTGTGTTTTATTACATATTCTGCATATGAACTCAATTAATCAAATATGACGTGCAAAATTAAAAGAATGGAACTTTACAGTTACAACCTCCTTGCGATTTGAATCCAAAAACTTTTGTAAGTGTAGTATGAACGAAGGTCGTTATTTCAATATAAATATACGTGCATTATCGTTCCAAAGTCAGATTATAGAGACTTGCCAACAAGACAGGATCTCTTAAGAAACAATCATGAACGGATTGGTAAGTGATATGTCATTCAAAGTAATTGTCCGCAATGAATAAAGTGATTTGAATAATTATTACTTTTTCATTTGCCTCGATTGTTATTCATTATTGAGCCGCCTTTGAGAAATTCTATAATTACGGATTAATTAGTAATGTGCGTTAAAATATGTATGCTTTTATCTTTGCAGACTATCGCTGTTTTCGCCTGCTTGGCAGTTATCGCCAGTGCTAAGCCTTCCGGCTGGGGCCATGGAGGATGGGGTGGTGATGGAGCGTGGGGAGGACATGGAGCGTGGGGTGGTCATGGTGGATGGGGAGCAGGTGCTGGTGCCGCCATCAACCATAACTACCATGGATCCGTTGGACCTGCTGGTGTTGTTACCGGTGCCGGAGCTGTGGGACCAGCTGGATCTGTCGATGGACATGGTGCTGTAGGACCTGCTGGAGTCGTCAATGGACATGGAGCTGTCGGCCCAACCGGACCTAACGGAGTCGGAGGTGGATGGGACGGCGCCTGGGACGGTGCTGGTGCATGGGACGGTGGTCATGGAGATTGGGACGGCGGCTACGGAGATCATGATGATGGCAGCTACGGTCTGTGGGCTGGACATGGTGGTCATGGCCATGGATACGGATGGGGTGGTCATGGACATTGGTAAACGACAATTTTAGCCTACGAAATATGTAAATACTCTCGACAACTTAATTTAAACTACACCAATAAGACAACTTTATAAATGATCTGCCATATTGAATAGCATTATTTATAAAGATCATCCACGATGTGTTCACTTAATACGAAAAACAACACCTTTGTATATATATCAATCTGTGTTCAATAAATGCAAACGAAAATATAATTACAATTTTACTGATTATTCCTTAATACATTTCCTATTTTTTAAAAACACCACATTCACATTCCTTTAATTAACATTTTTTATACCTAAATCATAAATTTGATAAAATAATATTAATTAAAGCAGAAAAATATATGGTCAATAGCCATTTGTAGCAGTTACTCCTTGTTGTTTGATTACTGTTATTGTAAGAAAATGTATATTTTTTATGTCACTGGTACTAGAAAAAATAATATTAATTAATCAATAATACAAGAATTTGGTCGTAACATACATCAAATCAATTTATTTAAATAGTTAGATAAATATATTTTATTATGAACTTCAACGACTTTATTAGTAATATTATACTTGATGAAAGTACATAAAGCAATAAAGAAATGGTATTTAACTTATGAAACAAATGTTCTATATATAGTTGATAATAAATACAAAAATAATGTTTTGAAAAGATTTTATTCGATAGGCTGAAATTAGCATTTATATAAAAAATGTAAATAATTAACTATTAAATATAATAATTATAGTATATTGATAAAAATTTAATTATAATATTTATTGCGATAATACATAAGATAATAATTCTAAATAAAATCTGGCCAAAAGAGCCATTAGTTTTTTCTGACCTGGAATTTATATATTTTCTAAAGATAAGTGCAATTCGTCATTTTTTTGTTTAATTAAAAAAACTATTATTATTTTGGAAATGATAATTGTATTTTTTTTATACGTATTTTATATAATAATATTCAAACAAGGATAATTGGTTCCCAGGCTTTGAACTGTATATAATACATAATTATTAAGTATGCATAATAGGATATAAATAAATTAGCGCCATAACAGTTAATTTAGTTTTTAAATACATTATTTAAGAAATTAATGAAATTAGTTTTTATGTTATTGGATATCTAATGTTTATTATTTAACAAAAATATAGCACAAGTCTATAGAGTTTTTATAAATTGATGAAATTGCAGAAGAAAGTGGCAGAAGGTTGAAGGTGTTCGGTAGGAAAGCCGTTTAAGAATAGTTCTATGTAAATGCGACAGTTATTAAATCAGTAGTATATTTATAAAATGAATATGTTTAATTTATAATCCAAAAACTTTTCCAAGTGTAGTACGAACGAAGGTCGCTATTTCAATATAAATATACGTGCATTATCATTCCGAAGTCAGATTACAGAGACTTGCAAACAAGACAAGATCTCTTAAGAAACAATCATGAACGGATTGGTAAGTCCGCAAAGCAATATGACATTCAAAGTAATTGCCCGCAATTAATTAAGATTTTAATAATTACATTTTTTTTCATTTGTGTCGATTGCTATTCATTATTGAATCGAAATTCTATAATTTCGAATTAATAGATAATGTGTATTATAATTTTCGTGTCTTTGTTTTTGCAGACTATCGCTGTTTTCGCCTGCTTGGCAGTTATCGCCAGTGCTAAGCCTTCCGGCTGGGGCCATGGAGGATGGGGAGGTGATGGAGCGTGGGGAGGTCATGGAGCATGGGGAGGTTATGGTGGATGGGGAGCAGGAGCTGGTGCTGCCCTCAGCCATAACTACCATGGATCCGTTGGACCTGCTGGTGTCGTTACCGGTGCCGGAGCTGTGGGACCAGCTGGATCTGTTGATGGACATGGCGCTGTAGGACCTGCTGGAGTTGTCAATGGACATGGAGCTGTCGGCCCAACCGGACCCAACGGAGTCGGAGGTGGATGGGACGGCGCCTGGGACGGTGCTGGTGCTTGGGACGGTGCTGGTGCTTGGGACGGCGCCGGTGCATGGGACGGTGGTCATGGAGATTGGGACGGCGGTTTAGGAGATCATGATGATGGTAGCTACGGTCCGTGGGCCGGACATGATCATGGTCATGGATACGGATGGGGTGGCCATGGACATTGGTAAACGACAAATTTAGTCTACGAAATATGTTAAAACCCTCAAGAATTTAATTTTAAGTACACCAAATTTTATAACTTTATAAATGAATAGCATTTTTTATAAAGATCATCTATGATGTATTCACTTAATACAAAAAAAACACCACCAACTTTGTATATATGTCAATCTGTTTTTAATAAAATGCAAACTAAAAATAATTACATTTTTTAATATTCCTTAATATATTTCCCTATTTGTAAGAAATTCCACAATAATATTACTTGGATTAACACAGCTCTTTATACTTAAGACAATAACATTGTTAATTTAATTTCATTATTTGAATAAAGATTAATTAAAAGATTAAAGATTAATTTGAGAAAATAATATTAATCAATCATAGTGTATATACCAGAATTTAGCTGTAACATAAAATATATCAATATAATTAGTAATTATTCTTTAAATAATTTCCATTGTGGCCTTCAATAACCTAATTATACAGATATGCCATAAATTTAGATGTCTGTTAGTATTACTGATTTAATGCAGATGGAACAACATGTTAATAGATAAAATCTTAAAAATGATTGTTTTATTCAGATCTAAACCAATCGAAAATCAGTACGTTTTCATTTAAATTTATTGTTTAAGTAATTATACGTGGAATCAAATTTTCATGTTGTGGGGACCAGTAGAAAATGTCTGCGAACAACAGAAAGATCATATTATTTCGATATAATATAATTTATATCCATTTGCAACAATTAAATTTAGTTTTATTTTTGTTATTGTGTTGAGTTTATATTATGTTTGTTGCAATAAATATTATTGTTATTTCTATTGATATATTTTCTAGATACAAGTGCAATTAGTCATTTTTTTTGTTTAATTAAAAAAAATGCACGTAACCCTCACAATAAATATATTTTTTATGTGTGTTTATATAATACTATTCAAATAGTTTACTAACGCGGATAATTCATTCCCAGGGTTTGAACTGAATATAATACATAGCTATTAAATATGCATAAGTGTATATAAATAAATTAGCGCCATAACAGTTTATTTAAATTTTTAGATATATTATTTTAATAAATTAATTCCAATTATTTATACTGGTTTTAACATTAACTTAAACAAGGAGTACATTTTTACAAATAGTTGACATTTTTAAAGTTGTGTATATATTTAATAATTATCAAATACATATATTTGTTTAGATATCTAATGCTTATTATTTAATAGAAATATTGCATAAGTCAGTGTAAGGTGTGCGGCCAGAAAGCAAAAAGCTTGAACACAATGAGGCAAACAGACAGCAAGGAGTAGCGGATCATCAAACACTGTAAAATAAACTGTGTTTTACTATCTTTTTCTATTTACATATTAATTTTGGTTTTTACTCCTTTTAATTTCGTATATATTATATTTATTATGTAAGTGTAAGAATAGTTCCATGTAAATGCGGCAATTAATGAATGAGTAGTATATTTATAAAATGAATACGTTCACCTCCTTGCGATTTAAATCCAAAAACTTTTCCAATTCTAGTACGAACGAAGGTCGCTATTTCAATATAAATGTACGTGCATTATCCTTCCGAAGTCAGATTAGAGAGACTTGCAAACAAGACAGGATCTCTTAAGAAACAATCATGAACGGATTGGTAAGTTCGCAAAGTAATAAAATAGATACAACTTTATTCAACGCAATGAATAAAGTGGTTTTAATAATTATTACATTTTAATTTTTCTCAATTTTTATTCATTATTGATCTGTCTTTGATATTTCCCATAATTATGGATAAATTAGTAATGTATATTAAAATTTGTGTGCATTTATTATTGCAGACTATCGCTCTTTTCGCCTGTTTGGCAGTTATCGCCAGTGCTAAGCCTTCCGGCTGGGGCCATGGAGGTGTTGGAGCGTGGGGAGGTTCTGGAGCATGGGGAGGTCATGGAGCATGGGGAGGTGCTGGAGCATGGGGTGGTCATGGAGGATGGGGAGCAGGAGCTGGTGCCGCCCTTAACCATAACTACCATGGATCCGTAGGACCTGCTGGTGTCGTTACCGGTGCCGGAGCTGTGGGACCAGCTGGATCTGTCG